>NC_056729.1:340463137-340535637 GCF_019279795.1 Protopterus annectens
ATCTACTTCTGGTTTGATTTCCATTCCTGCTTGACACCGATACGCTTCTGCTAAAATAAGCAGAGAAGTCATTTTAGATTTATTCTCCTCATGTTTCAAGACTTTCTCTATATTTGGGTCTTGTGAGGTCAGCAGATATGTGTGGAGTCACACGATTGCAGTTCTATACATGTAATCAATTTCAAGGAGGCACATCTCTCCTTCGGAATGGGGAATATATAATCTTGGCATACACTGATTTTTATAAATCATTTGGTGAGCTTGAAGCATCCTTCTTCTTTTATTATCTAATCTAGCCAACACATTTTGGAGCGAGTCAGTCAGTCCAAAACTGTAAGTTAGGACAGGAAGAGCAAACTGGTTTATAGCCTTGATTTTATTCCTAGATGTCAATGCTGTTTTCAGAATTAATTTAAGTCTTCTAAAGTATTCCTTACTAAATTTTATTCACATTTTTTCATGTCCCATCGTTGCTCCTTCATCAATTCCCAAACACTTATACACTCCCTCTTGCTCAAGTTCCCCTCTATCACATTCCTGCCACAAACTGATGTCTTCCTGGTGTTGCAGTTTTCCTGCTCCAAAGGTTGCCCTTGCACACTCAAGACCAAATGACATTCCTACATCATCTGAAAAAGTTTTGACAACCTGCTGCCATGCTTTCAGTTCCTCATCTGATGAGCTACACAGTTTTAAATCACTGACAAAGAGAAGATGAAAAGTCTTCACACTTTGTTGTTTTCTAGGAGCCAAATTGTAGTCATGGCCTAAGTTGTCAAGTAAACAGCCTAATGGGTTAATGGCACGACAGTATAGCAATGGTGACAAAGAGTCACTCTGGAATATTCCACTTTGAATTTTTATCCCTAGGATAATAATCTGTCCTTTACCATGGCTTAATTGCAAAGTGGACTGCCACTGTTTCATGGTCACTGTAATGCAGTTGATCAATGTAGGGTGTTATCTTATACATTTATAAGCACTCTTTTATCCATGAATGTGGGATACTATCAAATGCTTTTTTTTATAGGCAATCCATGCCATACTTAAATTCTTCCCCTTTTTACAGTTCTCCAGTACGAATTTATTTAACAACAAATGATCCTTTGTTCCATATGACTTTCTTTTATTACCCTTTTGTTCTGCTGTCATAATTGAGTTTTCTTCTAAATGACTATAAACTCTGTCAGCATTAATTCACGTGTATAGTTTATATGTCGTCGGAAGGCAAATAATTGGTCTATAATTTTTAGAGTAGCTTGCAGGTTCACTCTTAAGAAGGAGCATTGTTTTGCCTGTTGTTAGCCAGGTTGGTGTCTGTTCAGGGTGTGCATATAAATAGTTCTTACTCATGGCTAAATCCTCGTGCAAAGATGTTAATACTTTTAACTAAAAGTTAGGTATTGCATCTGGGCCTGGGGTTTTCCAATTAGAGGCTTTTCTTAACTTTGTCTCAATCTCTGTGGCTGTTACTTCATTCTATTTCATATCCTGCACCTTTAAACTTCTTATTCTTTCTTTTACTTCTTCTGTCCATTTAGCATCTTTGTTATGCTCCACAGGATCTTCCCAGATACTTCTCCAAAATGTATCTACTTCCTCTTTTTTGGCAGTCTTTCAATTCATTTTACCTTATTTTCCAATTATCTATAAAACTTTTTTGGATCATCAGTAACTTGCTTATTTTGTACTTTTCCTTTATATTTATATGTGTATCTTCTAAGTTTTTCTGCTTGTGCTGAAATTTTTAGTTTGTTATCTGCAGTAGTGCATGATAGATCCTGGCCTGTTCTAATGCTGTGTATTGTTTTAATCATATCTATCTTTCTTAGTATTTTTTGTTGATCTATTCCCCCTGCTATAGTCTTCTAAGACTGACACTTCTTGTCTTAATTGCTTTATAGTTTCCACTATTCGATACTTCCATGATGGTATTCGATTTGTCCCCTTCCTTTCCCTCACTACCCTGTGATCTTGTGGTAGGACTTTATCAGTTATTAATCTAACAGCACAGCAATATATCCTGTTTACTTCTATCAAATGGATCTCTGTGAACAGTTCTAATTACTGCATTCATTTGTTTTATCAGACTTCTGACTTGTTGGGTTTTATTGACCTTCTGCAGTCTATTTCTCATATTGATCTTAACATATATATCCACGTCTATTAAATCAAGCAACTCTTCTCTTATCTCATTTTCTTCCAAACTGAGGGCATATCGTTTTCCATTTCCTGTTGGCATTCTTTAGAAAGTTCTATAGCATCTTCCTGTGGCACCTTCTCTTCAATTTCACCCTGTGCCATCTGTTGCTCTGTCATATGGGAACTCATTAGCCTATCACTCCTCAACATTGACTGCATCAGAGTTTCCACAATTTCCTGTTCCTTTCTTTAATGTCTAGCTTCAAGTGAGTGTATATACTGATTTCCTGTGGAAGGCTCCAAAATATCTTGATATGGCACCTGACCAATTGCTTCCTTCTCCACTGGTTTTCCCTTAATTTGGATAGCCATTGCTCTATCCTGTTGTAGTGCTTTCTGCATTCAATTTTCTACACTGAATCCTTCACTTTGCAGGTTCTCCATAACCTCAGTTTCTATTTCTTTAACTTCTCCATTACTAACCTCCTTTTCGACTTTTCCTGTTTGCCTTCTTATTTTTGTATTGCAAAGTTTTTCATGTCCAGATTCCTTTGCCTGTATTTCTCTACAAATATCTGGTGCTGTTCTTTTTGTATTGGTTAGTTTTGCTTTCTCCTTTGCATAAATATTACACCATATTAAATCTCTTTTTCTTTCCTATGCCCATATTTCCTCTTCAGATGTTTCCTTTGCCAGATATGGCTTTTATCTGTCTCCCCTGAGCTTCAGGCTTCTTGGCAAAGGCTCTTGCCTTCCCCATAGTGCCTTTTTTAGGCAAAGCCATGAGCACAAAATTACCAACATGAAAAATTCTTCTAACTAAAATTTAAAGGTCATGCTGCTAAACGCTAGGAGTCTCAGCATGAAACTGCACTCATTGCAAGCATTCCTCACCCTGGAGGATGCTGACATTTATGCAGTCACTGAAACCTGGTTCAAAGCTGTGGAGAGCACTCAAGCCTTACCAGGTTACTCATCCTACCATACTTTCAGACCACAAATGAAGGGCTATAAAGCCAAAGGAGGTGGAGTTGCAATATTTATCAAAGACATACACACCTCCAGGCTGGTCAAATGGTATGACGCACAGGAGACACTCCAAGTGCAGTTAACTGTTGACAAAATACTCATTCAAATCATAGCTAGCTACAGACCCCCAAACATGACTCAGGACGCCCACGCCACCTATCTGGACTTACTTGAATCCATCAAGATTCAACCCTCTACCCTGATCCTGGGTGACTAACTACCCCAACCATAAAGTAGAAGTCCTATTCTAGCCCACACACAAACGTCCAGAAATTCCTGGACTTCATCAATGCCGATGCATTGGATCAGCTGGTCAACAACCCCATGAGAGGTTAAAATATCCTAGACCTGGTACTAACCAACATGAGTCGCCACTGTAGCACCCCTATAGTGTCATCCTCCTTGGTAAGAGCTGACTATAAAGCGATCACTTTCAAAGTCACCGTCTCCCCTGACCCCCCCCCCCCCCACCATCAGGGTCAAACAAAAAACTTTTCCAAAGCTGACTACAATCTCCTAAGAGCAGGTATAAGCAGCTTCACAGCCACCATCCCTTCAGTTGGAACTAGCACTAATGTCCAAGCCTACACCAAAAAACTATATGAGCATCTACATAGCTGTATGGACTCCGCAATACCTGACAGGATCAAATCATTTTCCTCAAGAAAGAGTACACCTGTCTGGTGGACAGCAGCAATAAACAAACTCTATAATAAAAGAAAAATATTGCTGTCCAGGACCAAGAAGGAGCAAGTGCCGAGTTGGAAGCAATCGTTCCTTTGTCTGAAAAAGTAAATAAGTTCACTGGTGAAATCCTCTAAGGCTAACTTCGAGTCCAAATTGGCCACATCCCCTAAGGACAAGCACAAGGCCTTCTTCACATACATTCACAATCTCAAAGGTAACACCCAAATCTGCTCTGAACTGGTGGTCAAGAACACCACATACACAAACGCCGTACATATAGCCAGCCTGCTGGCAGACAGGTTCAGTGAAAAGTTCACCCCCCTGTCCTCCCCCAACAGTAAACCAGGACATCCTCAGCACCTGCCCCCCTCCTCTCATCACCAGGGAGCAGATCCTTAAAGCCCTCTCAAAGACAAAAAATACAGTTCTCCATGGGACCCAAAAACATCCCTGACTGCATCTTACATGAACTCAGGCATGAGCTGTCAGCTCCATTAGGCACCAATGGAGGACAGCCACTGACATCCCTTTACACAAAGGTGGAGTTGTCCACTGACCCAGGCAATTATAGGCCCATCAGCCTAACTATCCTGATCTGCAAGGCCATGGAATGCATTATCATGGACCTTATAAACAAAGACACTGGCAACCTCTAAATGCTTGACCCCACACAGTTTAGTTTTGTCAAAGGGAGATCATGCCTATTAAACTTGGCCAACTTCTTTGAAACAGTCACCAAAGCCATGGATGAGGGAAAGATGGTGCACACCGCCTACCTTGACCTAGCCAAAGCCTTCGACACTATTCCCCATTCGGACATAATAGATAAACTCTCCCAGCTAGGTGTTAACCCATATGTTACCAGATTGGTAGCTAACTGGATCACTGATGGAACCCAGTCAGTCAAAATAGGGGAAGCCATATCCAGTAGTAGACCCGTAATGAGCGGTGTACTCCAAGTTAATTGTCTTGGGGCCTCTACTGTTTGGGCTATACTTTTCTGAGGTGCAAGCCAAAACCAGTGGACTGTGGCTGACCAAGTTTGCAGATGACTGCAAGCTGGCGCTGTCTTAAACTACCCTTGTGATGTGAACATCCTCCAACAGGGCCTTACCCAAACTAATGACTGGTACCAGGAGCATGGCCTCAAACTGAATGCCAAGAAATGCATCATTATACCCTTTAGGGGAAAATGGCATGCCCACTAATTATCATGCTAGCAACAATGTACTAAGGATGCAAGCAGACATGTGAGACTTGGGCACTCAGGTTGATAGCAACCTGACTTTTGATCACCACTCTGCCTCCATTGTACAGAAGGCTTTCTACATGGCCCACCTCATAAGTAAGGGTATTTCATCCAGGAACAAGGAGGTCATAACATCCCTGTACTCCTCCCTTGTCAGACCCATTATCGAGTACAATGTCCCCTTCAGCATGTACCTTGCCAAGCTCATGCAGCAGCTGGAGAAACCACATATGTTCCTGACCAGGAAAATCCTGGGTCTCAAACACCTGTCCTATATGGATAGGCTAAAAGCCCTGTCCCTCTACTCAGTCTCATACAGACTGCTCATAGATGACCTGTGCCTGACATACAATGCCATCTCAGACCCAGCCTTGATGAAGTTGCTGCATATCCATAAGTCAAAATCCACTCAGGCAATCTGTACACAAGGCCTAAACCTAGTTTGTGACATTAATAGAACTTGTTGGTGGGATAGATTTGCACCCCAGAGACTCCCCTGTCTGTGGAATAAACTCTCTCTCCATGTGAAACAGAAAATACACCCCTGGGATCCCACCTGTGTCCCTGCTGGACAGGGAAACAGGTGCTGACTTTGTGGGAACATGGGCAACATTCTTGGCTAGGCTTATAAGGGCCTCCAGGCCAATAGCCTAGTATCATCCTATGAACCTAAGTAAATATACAGTGACCAAAGGTGAGAATCAAACCCAGTGCCCTGCATCCAGAAGGCAAATGCCCCAACTACCACGCCAACCCCACCAACTCTTAGCAGTTTTAAATGCAACAGATACTACAGAAGCAAATTTACTCAAGGTTGCATGTATCGCCATGTTCTACAGCCTTACTGCTCCATATAGCCTAGCGCATAAGGTGTTTTTGATTTTTAGTAATAAATATTGTCCAACTTAACTTAATAACTATGGTAGTCTGATAATTAAGTGTGACAGTCCTGACCGCTGGCTGTCTGGATCCCAATTACCTAGAACCACAAGTCAGAAGAAGCACTAAGTGTGAGAAAACTTTTTTCAGCTGAATAAGAAAGTAAAGTTGTGTAAGTAAATGTACCAAAACAGTAGATGTTCTAATGGATCACTGTTGTAGTTATTTGGGCCCCACACAAACACTACTCACCTGCTTTTAAAAGCTAAAGTACTCCCTCCATGTTCTCTGTCAGAAGCTCCAAATAAATAGACAGAGCTATAAATATATACATGCTCCATATAAACAAGACATATAATAGATACAGGTTGCCACAATGATCTTTGTTAATCCTTTCTGAATCTTTAGAATTACTTTGGAAATCCCTGGAAAGGGTGGAAATGCGTACAGAAACATTCCCAGCCATAGAAATGATACAGCGTCTGACTTTCAAGCATGACTGCAAGAATGTCTTGAAAATAATTTTTCAAGTAGTCAGTTTTGAAAGGAGGTAAACAGATCTACTTCAGGTTTTCCCACATCTGCAGCAAGTCCTGAAAGACCACCACATGGAGCTTCCACTTGCAAAGGTATGTCCAGGATCTGCTTGGTCTGTCTGCCACTGTGCTTTTCTCTGATAGAATTTATGAGGTCTGAAGAGTCATAGAATGCTGTTGGCCATCACTGTGAACTGGCAAAGAGGGTACGACCTTGTATCCCCTTTCTTGTTCACATACCACATCACAGTAGTGTTGTCTGTGACCACTAGAAAAGAACCCAGAGTCCATACGTTTTGAAGAAATTTTAAGGCATAAATCCCTGACAACATCTCTATTACATTTATGTGCTTTGGTGTGTCATTAGGACCCAACAAGCATTGCAAAGAACTCCTGCAGATACTGCTCCCCATGCAAAATCTGAAGAGTCCATCTGTCAGACTGGACTGGGGTCTGAAGAGAGAGAGAAATGAAGTCCTGGATTCAAAGACAGTTGATCCCACCAGAACTGCAGTTTCTGTTTCACAGATTCCAATATCAATACCTGAAAATCCAAGGGATGAAGGTGATGGGTCCAAATGTTCCTCAAGTACCATTACATTTTTCTTATGTGTAGTCTGGCTAATGGTATCATGAGGATCATTTGATGCCATGATGCCTAGAATTCTGAGGAAAATTCTTGCTGAATACATATTCAGAAGAGAGGAATCCAAGAAAATGGTTTGATAAGTCAGAACATTGTGCTTTGGTAGGAAGGCTATCCATTTTACTGCATCTATCCAACACCCCAGAAAACCATTCATAGAGTGTGAGGAAAGACTTTTGAAGGTTCAATTTGAATGCCAGGTAGCAAAGAAGGGATGTGACCTTGTCTAACGTCTCCAAGCACATGAACTCAGAATCTGCACAAATCAGCAGGTATGTAAATAAGAAAAAAAGTAGATGCCTAGGGTCCTGCAATAGGCAACCACTCAGGCCAAACATTTTGTAAACACTGGATATGCAACAGATAGCCCAGAGGGTAATGCACAAAGCTGAAATTCTAAGCCAGACATAGCAAATCTCAAAAATTTCCTGAAACTGAGAGTAGTACAATATGATGATAGGTGTCCTTGCGATCTAGAGTGACCATGAAACAGTGGTCTGGAAGCAATGCTAGGACCAACTGTGTGTTGAGCATTTTGATTTTTGGAACTTTTGCAAAGATGTTTACAAAGAACAAGTCTAGGTTGGGTCTACAGGAGTGCTATGTGTTCTATGACCCCTGTTTCTAAAATTGATGGAGCACTGGAGGAAATGGCTTTGTCTGGACTCATGGATGTAGGGGAATTTCCCTGAAAAGGGTAGGATTTTCTATCCAGTGCCAAGTGTATCCTCTCCAAATTATTCTCAGAACCCATTTGTCTGAAACTATATGCAGCCAGGCTACAGGGTTGACAAATAGCCTAAAGGCTATGTTACAAGAAATTGATATATCTTTTCCCTAAAGATCTAACCATTTTCTCTCTTTATCAGAGGGTGTTGGATTAGATGAAGTCAAGGACATTTTATATCAGTAGGCAGTTGGGGAAACTATAGCTGAGTCATCAGTCAAAGGAAAAAGAGACCTGTCATATCAGAAGATATCCTATATTTTTTATGAGCCTCTTTAGGGATTGCTGGTTACTGGTGTGCTGTCAGCAGCTTTATAAACATCTTCCAAGGTTGGTAGGAGAGAGGGGATAGCTATAGACTTGGATATCTTGTCCTCTATAATGTCATATACCCCACCTAGCTCTAGGGTAGTTCCCAATTGCTCCCAAGTAACAGCATCACTAACTCTAACAATCATCTGAAGAAAAGTGAACACTTGTTTGGACTTGAGCTTAGGTTCACTTTCCAAAGAATCAGAGTAACGGACTCCGTGCCAACTAGGAAATCATCATTGTCCTCAGATTCCTCATCATTCTCTACAAAAACAGAAATGACTCTAGCCAAACTAGCACTAGAGCCATGCATGGGAGCACAACCTTAAGGATTAGCTGTCTGCAGAACATTTTTTGCAAAAGAAACCACAGCAGCCTTATTAACAGCTATTATCTGATTATCAGCTGTATGATAGTTTCTGCTTCTTTTTCTTTTAAACTTCTCTACTAGATTAAATATCTGGAGACACAGTGTGTGGCAGGTGGTCTCTTACCCTGGATTACTCCTGCACCTAAAGGGCATGGTCCTCCCATACCTGAGCTAGGTGCTAAAACAGCCCCAGAGGATGTCTCTAAACCCAGTTCCATAGTGGCTGTGCAAAGCTACACTAGAGGGAGATGGGGCAAAATGGTAAGTGGTCTGCAAGTTGAGCACTGGCCCTGACAGAATCACTAAATGTAGGCTGAGGCATATTTTTATCTTATTTTATTTATTTATTTTAGTGCAACTGGTTTAGATGGGGGTGGTCCACAGTTAGGTTCTATCAAGTCAGGGGAAAGAACACAAGCCAGAATAATAAACTGACAGTACTGAGTAATGTATTACAATAAGCACTTAAAGATTCTAGTAGTAAGTATATCCCCACACAAGTAAATTCTGCCAAGCTGTCGTATTATCACAAAAAAAGTTTGAAATGTATTTAGAATTCTTTTACAACTGACAGAAGTTAAATAATTTCCAGTACAAAAAGTCCAAAAACCAAAGTAACCAATGGGACAAACAAGTGTTAAATTTTTGTTCCACACATTTTAACTATGTTAAACTGACATAAAATAACATTCAACAGCAATTTAAACTATATGTTCTTGTCAGAGAGGGTAAAATCTCCACAGTATATTCAAATAACTTAACTTACAGTAAAACAGTGTTAAAAACACACAGAGTAGGTGAAAATAAAGCAGAGTAACAGTAAAACAGTAATGATTAATTTGCCATTCTGATTGCATGAGATAGACCCTAATATCCAACAGTACACATACATTCTTCTCTTCTCTTCTGAGAGAAACATGGACAGTTTCCGCAGAAAAGGTAAAAACAAGCATTTCTTAAAGATAGAAGCCAAATAAACACAAGCAGAAATTCACACAGGAATTACTGTAAGTGCCAACAGAAAAAATATTAAAATAAATATATACATTTTTAAAGAAACATAAATACATAAAGATAATAATAACTCTAATAATGCAATGAAAGGAAGGAGGTCCCCAAATAAGACTTATCTGAGCAGTAAGCTCGAAAAAAATGTACTGAACCCTGGGACAGGTCAGAAGATTTTCTTCTTTGGTTGGCAGAAAAAGACTGAGCACTCGCTTCCTATGACAGCTAAAAATTTCCCTCTCATGATATGCTCATCCAATCAGCTGTCACAGGAAGAGACAGGGAGAGGAGTTTTGAAAGCTAGCCAGTACTGGGTTGCCTTCGCAGATAATACCCACACAGAGGAAGTGGGAATGATGAACATCTGACATTCCAAGTGAATAAAATTGAATAAATTGAGGACTATAAATGTGTACATGACTGGAAATATACCTGCTTCTGACAGCCTTGTAGCTGCTGCACTATACGGTGTTCTTTTATTGGAGTAGAAATTTGAGGCACAGATGGTTATCTGTGGAAACCTTCTCATTGCATTAGCTGTTTTAATATCTTCAATGCTAACTAATGTATGCCAAAGCCAAGTTTATTTGCACTTCTGATCACAAAGTGTTAGCTCATGCATAATTATTTTTTGAGTTTTTGCCATAGAATTTGAACTGCCATTTCTCCGCAGTCATTCCTGACCACTGGTAGTGCTTTATGCCAACTGTCACACACATAATAAAAATTATATTTTTGTCAGAACACTTGAAATGCCCTTGTGTGTGACATACTGTTGTTTTAACTGAAATCATTTTTGCTTTATAGTAGGGAAAGTATTGGAGAAAGTGACTGATAAGAGTGTACAGGATGGGTTGTCCTCACAGGAATATTACATCACAGTTTACACTTTATCATTATACAGATATGCTATACAAGCAGTGTTCACATATGTTTTGAAAGCTGTGGTGCTGTGTTTTTCAAATTAAGCTACATTATTACTTAGCTAGTTATGTAGCTTAATTGAAAAGCACAGCACCACAGTTTTCAAAACATATGTGAACACTGCTACATTATTACTTAGCTAGTTATGCAGTGGTGGTGCTGCGGTAGCGTTGTCACCTCACAGTTAGATGTTGCCCGTTCGATTCTCAGAGCGTCTTCTGTGTAGCGACATGCGTGAATGGGCGTTCCTTCTTTGGAGGTTGTACATTAGGCCCGGCAAGCCAGTACGTAAAAATCTACTGCCAATCATTAGCGGACCGGAGTTCCGCTATGGCGACCCCTAACCGGGAAAAGCCGAAAGACACAAACAAATTACTTAGCTAGTTATGTTTTCTCACAATATTGCACTTTTAGTATTTATTCTGCAGCATGCACAGATAAATATGTTTTTATTTTAATTGGTGATGTGAACATTTGGGTAACACTAGGTCACATTATCAGGTTTAGCAGCTACAGTACAGAATTATATTGTAACATTAACAATATAAATTGCAAGTGTAGCTTACACTAAAATAAAGACAAAAAAGGAGCACAATTATTGTGCCATATAAAAGTATACTATCCCTTAGCTTAGAATCTGTGTTTAGAATCTGATCCTAGTGAGAGTAGGAGCAGAGTGCATTGATTCTTGACTCTTTCTGGTTGGAGAGTGAGTGTCTGTGCTTAACATACCTGATTGGTCTGTTTGCTATTCGAGGCATCTACCAGAAAAAGGCTACAAGCCTGCAGACCCTTGCATCATCTGGGACAAGACTGTGGATCACCAAACAGGCTATGGCCTGCTTGTCTTCTTGAGATTCGTGCTAAAACTAGCTCAGAACTCATTGTAAGCAATAAATAAACTACAAATTACTACAACACTCGACTTTCCTCACTTGTCAAGAGGAAAACAGTACTTAGTACTTAAATTAATAAGCACCTATCCAGGCATGTCCATGGGTCAGCTCTCGGTGTTTTCTCCTGTCCACCTGATGAATCTGGACATCTTGGGGCAATGTAGCAATTGCCTCATGTACACTGACAACCCTCTCCTCCTACCACCCAACATTACAACCTGTGAGAGATGCACTTATATAACCAAACTGGAAGCCAAGCTCTTTCCAGCCAAGACTGGACTAGACAGTCAAGCGGAGAAGGTTAACCCCTGCACCACACCACACTCAACACATAGTCGGTCAAAACCCACACATAGAAACACAAAGCACACACTCACATTCACGGAGGCTCTCAATAAAAATCTGCCCAAGTAACAGAGACCTCCCAAGCTGAAACACAGACAACCACCACCCCCCAACACTTCCCAAATGTCACATAGCCCACAAAATCAATGTGCCACTCAACCTCAGCCCTTAAGGCAAAACAATGTACCCAATACACTAGTCATAGGTGACTCTATAGTCAGGCACATTGATGTCCCACTCACTA
Source organism: Protopterus annectens (assembly GCF_019279795.1). Taxonomy (NCBI): domain Eukaryota; kingdom Metazoa; phylum Chordata; order Ceratodontiformes; family Protopteridae; genus Protopterus; species Protopterus annectens. The sequence goes on from NC_056729.1 coordinate 340,475,132, forward strand.
GGCTAAACAAGATGAAAATTACTGTCCGCTAACTGTCGGGTGCCAGGATCCACCACATGACACACGCACTCAGGTCACTCCACAAGTACAAATACGACTCTGTCATTGTCCATGTTGGTGTGAATGACCTGAGACGTACCTCCCTGGACTACATGAAAAGAGACATGGAGGAGCTCTCGGATCTTGTAGCCCAGGCAGGTATGACCCTAGCCCTGAGTAGCATCCTGCCATCGTCCAGAATGATACCACAGTACAAGGACAAAATTATTGACTTCAACAATTGGCTAAGCTTCTGGTGTCATTCTAAGGGGATCCAGTATCTGTCTGCCTGGGACGGCATGGCTGACAGACCACAATGCTTTGCCAGAGATGGCCTGCACCTGTCGCCCCTGGGATTCTGGATACTGGCTAAGGCTATTGCCACACCTATAGTGCCTTTTTTAGGCAAGGTCCAAATGCTAAATTCACCACCATAACAGGTACAAGCAAGCAAACTCTGAGGGTAATGTTACTCAATGCTAGAACTCTAAACCTCAAAATGCACTCACTCGAGGCACTCTTTAAAATGGAGAACATCGACATCTGTGCAGTGACAGAGACCTGGTTCAAGGCTCCAAAGAGCACCCCTGCATTACCAGGCTATAATTCATACCACACCTTTCGGCCACCTAACCTGGACCAAAACACTAAAGGCGGAGGCCTGTCCATATTCATTAAGGATATCCACACCTCCAGGCTAGTTGCTCAACATAATGCATCCGAAATTATCCAAGTGCAACTAACACTGGGCAAGACTGCAATCCAGATTGTAGCTTGTTACAGATCCACCACCATGCCCCAGGATTCCCCCTCTTCATTTCTTAAGATACTGGAAAATATTAAGGTACAGCCCAATACCTTAATTACGGGCGATTTAAACTACCCCACCATCAACTGGGAAAACTACTCATGTACCAACCCATTCGCTCAGCATTTTATGGAATTCATAAATTCCAACGCATTGGATCAGCTTGTCCACACCCCCACCAGGGGCAGCAATATCCTGGACCTGGTCATTACCAATATGGGTAACCGGTGTTCCATGCCAGAGGTCAACTCCTTGTTGGTCAGATCCGACCACAAGCTAATCATCCTAGAAATCCATATCCCACCCCCACCCCCATTAAGGAAACCACAGTCAAAAACTATTCCAAAGCCAATTTCATGCTTCTTAAGACAGAAGTAGCAAACTTCATGACACCCATGCAGATGGAAAATAGAGGTACGACTGCTGAATCTTACACAAATGCACTGTATAAGCACATACACAAGTGCATGGATCATGCCATCCCCCCAACAGAACCAAGACTATCCTCCAAAAAAGGAAGCCAATCTGGTGGTCCCCTGCCATAAACAAACTCTACAACAGAAGGAAGAAGCTGTTGCAAAAAAGAGTAAAATCCTAAGACTGGAGGAACTCCCTGGTCAGCCTCAGCAAGAAGCTGAGATCCCTCATAAAATCCTCCAAAGCCAGTTATGAAAATAAAATCGTCACTGATTCCAAAGGCAACCACAAAGCATTCAACAGCTATGTCAGAATCTCAATGGCAACACTCAGACCTGCTCTGAGCTACAGCACAATGGCACTAAATATACAGAACCAACCGATATTGCCAACATTCTGGCAGAACTTTACCCCCCCTCACCCTCCAAAGGGCCCATCTTAATACCGGAAGAATGCAAAGCCCCTGTAATCACGGATGAACAAGTAAAGACCGCGCTCTCCAAAGCCAAGAACACAGCATCCATGGGACCAGACAACATCCCAGGCTGCATACTGCACGAACTACAGAACGAACTGGCACCCCACCTAAGTGCCATGTTCAATCATAGCCATACCTCAGGCTATCGGACTACTGAAGAGCACACAGCGACGGTTATCCCACTCCACAAAGGGGATGCCACCATGGACCATGGAAACTACTGCCCCATTAGCCTGACGACCCTGGTCTGCAAAGCCATGGAATGTATCATCTTGGAGCTTATAAACAAAGACATCGGTAATCACCAAACCCTGGACCCCACTCAGTTTGGGTTTCTAAAAGGTAGGTCATGTCTACTAAACCTGATTGACTTCTTTGAAGCAGTCACTAGAGCCGTAGATGAGGGCAAGGTAGTGCACACAGCCTATCCTGACCTCACCAAGGCTTTCGATACCATCCCGCACTCTGAAATTACAGATAAACTCACTAAACTGGCTATAAATCCCTATGTCACAAGATGGGTGGCCAACGGGCTCACTGACAGAGCCACACAGTAAAAGTAGCCAACTCCAAGTCCGACTTCATACCAATGACGAGTGGAATACCACAGGGTTCGGTCCTGGGTCCTCTCCTGTTCGGCATCTACTTCTCTGAAGTGCAGGCCAACACAGAAGGTCTTTGGCTAACAAAGTTCGTAGATGACTGCAAACTGGGAGCCATAACAGAATCACCTAATGATGCAGACATTCTACACGAGGGCCTCACAGAGACAGATGCTTGGTGTCAAAGTCATGACCTCAAACTTAATGCCAAGAAGTGCATTGTCATCCTCTTTGGGAAAAACTCGGTACTCATGAACTACCACATAGGCGGTAGCTCACTAAATACTGATAGTGTGATAACAGACCTCGAGACACAGGTGGACAGCAGTCTCTCTTTTGATAACCACATCGCCACAGTAGTCAGGAAATCCTTCTACATGGCACACCTCATCACAAAAGGGTTCTCCTCTAGAAAAAATGAGGTAATTGTTTCTCTCTACTCATCCTCATCAGACCCATTACAGAGTACAATGCCCCATTTGGCATGTATCTCACAAGACACCTACAACAATAGGAAAGGCCACAGAAATATCTCACTAAGAGGATTACCAGCCTCAAACAGATGCCATACGCAGACCGTCTCAAAAAAATCCAGCTCTACTCTGTCGCATACTGCTACTCAGAGGCGATCTCTGCCTAACATACAAAGCATGTCAAACCTGGAGCTGTTGGACATGCTACACAAAGAAATCCCAACCTCTCCAAACCACTCGCTTCAGGGACCTAAACCTTGTCACCAAAGCTCTTCATTGGCCCTCTTTAAGAAAAATCTTGATGACTGGATGGGAAATAGAAAATTCAACCCAGAGATCACTTCTGCAGCACTGCTTGACAGGGGCACAGGAAAATAATGTTCTTGGGTGGCGAAAGCCAGGGAACTTTTTTGGCTAGTCTTATAAAGGCCCCAGGGCCGATAGCCTAGTACCTACCTATGAACCTATGAGGACTCAAACCATGTACCCATCGCACTGTCATTCAGGACATACTGTATTAACATGTGGAGTCACTCAGGCTGTCACAACAGAAAAAAGAAGTTATGTCTTACCATAATGTTCCATCTGTGTTGTAGATCTTTATTCATTCATTACTGTTAGGACTTCGGTTCCGTCCTCGAAACCGACACGGCCGTTACCAAGCTTGCACCAGCCAAAAACTCTCAGCTAAGACCTACCCATATTGCCCCTCTCATAGTCTCTTCAGATCGAGTTTGCCCACCCTTAAAGTATAGAAGTAATAAAAGAGACAGTAGGAGGCTCTTTCTGAGCAAATACCTTAACTAAGGAAATCCTAAAGTCCACCAGGAGTCCAGGCAGGGGGAAGGAGGGCAAGAAGTAATGAATGAATAAAGATCTACAACACAGATGGAATGTTATGGTAAGACATAACTTCTTTATCTGATGTTGTAAATCTTTATTCATTCCTTACTGTTAGGACCAAGTCCCCAGCTACTTGAGTCCTGGGTGGCCCTAAGGAAGGATATTCCTGCGCACCATAGAACCAAAAGATGCTCATCCCCTGGAGGCCAAATCCAATTTGTAATGAGTGATAAAGGTATGAGGTCTTGCCCAAGTGGCTGTTGTGCAGATATCATCCATAGAGGCTCTGGAATGAAAAGCCACTGAAGTAGCCATCGATCTAGTCAAATGAGCCTTTATTCTGGAAGGTAAGGACAGTTTATTCTGATGGTAGATAAAGTTAATTACATTTCTAAGCCAAGAAGACAGAGTCACTTTGGAGATAGGCCTACCTAGTCTGAATCCCGCAAAGGTCACAAATACTTGATCCATTTTTCTGAAAGGTTTAGTTCTGTCCAAGTAAAAGCAAAGTTGCTTATGAACATCAAGGGTATGCAAAATATATTCCCCTCTATTTGAATGCTGTGGGAAGAAAACAGGCAGGTTAATTGAAAACCCAGAAATGACCTTGGGCAAGAAGGATGGGTCAGTACGTAGGGGCAATCTTTCCCTATGAAAAATTAAGTAAGGTCTCTTGACACTCAAGGCCTGCAACTCAGATACCCTTCTCGCTGAGGTAAGGGCTACTAGAAGTGGAGTCTTCCAAGACAAAAAATTTCATATCACATGAATTAGAAGGTTTGAAAGGAGGGCTTGTTAACGACTGAAGCACCAAAGTCAAGTCCCAAGGCTCTATGGGGGGCTTGACAGTAGGTTTAACATGTAATACTCCTTTCAAAAAGGTTTTGCAAAGATGGTGTGACATAACAGAAGAATTATCAAATCCATTGTGAAAATTTGCGATAGCTGCTAAATAAATATACAGTAATTGTCGATGTTGAAGCTCCTGCATGTAATAGGGTAGTCAGGGATTGTAGGATTTTCTGAACAGGCATGGAGAAAGGGGGTCTATGTCATGATCTCTGGCCCATGTAGAGAACCTAGCCCACTTACTAGAATAAATGTTCCTGGTGGAAGGCTTGTGTGAAGCCAGAAGAATCTCACAGACAGGAGATGAAATATCAGGAAGCCTGGCAATCATCAGAAGTGAAGAAACCAAGCTGTGAGTTTGAGGCTGTGGAGACTGGGGTGAATCAGTCCCTGAGGGTGAGATAGCAGACCTTGGGATTGATCCAGGATCCACGGGCTGTGAATCAGATGAGGCCATAGGAAAGGGAACTAGACTTGATGGAGCCAATAAGGGGCAATGAGGATCACTTTGCTTCTCAACCTTTGAACTTTCTGGAGGAATTTCGAGATGAGGGAAAACGGAGGAAAGGCATACAGCATCCCTTGGTGATTCCCCCTGAGGGGGGATCAGGGCAAAGTAGCTTCTGCATTTGTTGTTTAGAGGGGAAGCAAGGCCTGCCCCACTGGCGGAAGATCTGATCCAATATTACAGGACTGAGGGACCACTCATGAGGCATCAGGATGTACCTGCTCAGGCTGTCTGCAATAAGGTTGAAACTCCCAGGAATGTGCATTGCTATAAGAAAGCGGTTGGAAGCTATCATCCAGTGCCAAATTTTCATGGCTTCCTGACACAGGGGGTAAGACCTGGTTTTGCCTTGTTTGTTGATATACCAGACGACTGACATGTTGTCCGACTGAACTGCAATGGTCCTGGAAGGGAGGGATGTGTGGAACACTTGCAGTGCTAGGAGAACTTCCCTCAATTCTAGGACATTTATGCGCAAATTGGCCTCCATTGGGGACCAGATGCCTTGGACTGCCTTTCCCTGGAAATGCCACCCCCCCCCATCCTAGCAGGAAAGCATCCGTGGTCACCGTGGCCCTGGGCTGGGGAAGGCATAATGGTTGACACCAAAGATTTGATTCTAGCTTCATCCACCAAAGCATTTCTTTCTTGCAAAGATTTGTAAGGCGTATCATGTAGTCATGTGGATGGGTTAAGATCAACCACTGTGATGAAAGGAGCCACTGTACTAGTCTCATGTGCAACCTCACTAGTGGAACTAAGGTAATGGTTGCTGCCATAGATCCCAACAGCTGTAGTACAAGGCATGCTGGTACAAAACTCTGTTGGAGGAGGACTTGAATCTGGCTTCTTATTTTTGAGAGCCTGTGAGGAGGAAGGGAAGCTTGACAGGATGTTGTGTCGAAGATCGCTCCAATAAATTCCAGTCTTTTTGTTGGGGACATTTGAGATTTTTTCATGTTGATCGTGATACCTAAGCGAAGAGCAATGCCTTAAGTGTAAGAGAGGCTGTGAATGAGAAGATTCCTGGTCGTGGCGGTAAGGAGCCAATCGTCTAGATACGGAAACACCTGGAATCCTTGTAGTCGGAGATGAGCTACTACGACTGTCATACATTTGGTGAACACTCTGGGGGCTGTCGAGACACTGAATGACAGTACCCTGAACTGGTAGAGATTGGCTCCCAGCCGGAAGCAGAGAAATCTCCGGGAGTGTTTATCCATCTTTATGTGATAATACGCATCCTGGAGATCTATACAGCACATCCAGTTGTCCTTCCCTAGAAAGGGAAGGATGGACTGTATCGTGACCATCCGGAATTTTTGAGGTTTTATGAATTTGTTTAGTAAGCTGAGATCCAGGATTTGTCTCCAGCCCCCTGTCTTTTTTGGTACTAAAAAGAACCTCTAGTAAAAAACTGATCCCCTCTGGTCTGGTGGGATTGGCTGGATGACTCTTTTTCTTAGCAGCTTTTCAATTTCTAAGGCTGCTACCTCCCTCTGACTGGGTGGAACATCGGGGATTCATTTGACAGGTCTAGGAGTATGATCAAATGGGATATGACAGCCTCTGGATATTATTCTCTGCACCCATGCATCCGTAGTGTTGAGTTGCCAGGCTTATAGGTGCAGGGAAAATTGACCCCCGACTGCTTCCAGAGGAAAGCAATCGGGCTGCTGCTCAGGAGTGCTGGTAGGGTCGGCTGGAGAAGGAATCCCTAGCGCCCTGGCTGCGTGGACCCCCTCTGCACCAAAAGGGGAGTCTTCCAGATGAGTTGCCCCCTCTGCCCCGGGGGGATTGCTCACCACAAGTGTCACAAAAAGATGATCCTTGGGACTTCTTCAACCACAATTTTCCTCCCCTCTGGTTCTTGGAATAGGATCTCTGGGGGAGTGGAAAAACGTATGCCCACAGCAGACAAGGTCTTTCCATGTTCCTCACTTCGTGATAGTGTGTCTCTTACTTTGGGACCAAAAAGAGAAGATTCGTCAACAAGCGCGTTGACGAAGGAAGATTTAAAGGGGTTTATGAAATCACACAAATGCATCCAAGCATGCCATCTCATGATGATGCCTGATGCGGCTGCTCGAGCTAGCCCCTCAGTGGTGTGAGAGATGAAGCGCATCAAGGAGTTTGAGATAGATACCAGGTTAGCCAGCTGTGAGGCGACAGTGTCACGCACCTCATCAGGCAGTACCTCTGCCAAGGAGGCAGACATTTCTGAAATTAGGTCTCTTTGGAGGAGTAAAGTGTGCCAGATAGTTCAGCGATTGAATGGCAAAGGTTGCTGAAGCATAGGTCCGCTTTCCCAGTCTGTCCTTAGCCCGAGACTCCCTGTTCGGGTGATGAACAGTGGAACTATCTTCTGCCAGTTCCCTTTGGTGGCTGCAGCCATGACCATGGAATCAACTGCTAACTGCTTAGACCAATTGGGCTAGTCTTCGGGGGTGGATACAATTTTGTCTGACCTCCGGGGGACAGGTTCTACATTGTCCGGGGCATTCCAGGTACGCTGCATGATCAGTTTAACAAGCTCATCCACAGGTGGAGTCACCTAGGAAGTAGATGGCTGAGCACGGAAGGCCTGCAAAAACTCCGATTCCTCCGAAGTAGGGTTCGAGGACTTCCAGTCTCCCCTCTGCTTCAGGATCTCAAGAAAGTCTCCAAATGAGACGTCTTCCAGGGGAGACCGTGGGGACCCTTCTCCCTTATCGCAATCGGTGTCCACGGTGATAGACTCCTCAGGGGAATCAAGGTGCTTCCTCTTGCACCATTTCTTCCTGGGGTGTTTCTCAGTGGGATCTTCTGAGGAGGACTCCAAAGAAAGGGTTCCCTTCAAGGGAAGGTCTTGCAGCTCATGTGCTCAGGATCCCAGAGTAGGGGGTTGGGACAGCTGCATGCTAGAGGAAGTGTTCTGATGTCGATGCCACTGGTGCTGACTGCGAGCCTGTTGAGGCAAGGACCCTCTCCATCACCTGGAAAGCAGGCCCGCCCGAGGAGGGATGGGCACCCAGAACTGAGAAGGACAACCTCGGAACCAGGGTCACACCCCACCCTGAAGAGCCTACCTCCAAATGAGGAGCTCCAACAGGACCAGTAGCTGCTGGTGGAGCCGTGGCCATAGACACTGCCAGCGAAAAAATAGGCGCTGAACAAGGAACCATGGTGCCGACAGCTCAATCACTGCTCCAAGAGTGCACCAATTTCAATGGAGCCATTGTGCCAAGAGTAATCGGTGCCGACAGGGGAACCTCCACAGTCGAAGCCGAGAGAGTATGCACCGGGGTGGTCATCGGTACCGAAATCTACTTGGCCTGGGAATAGGACGAAGGAGGATATACTGGTGAATATGCCATGAAAGCTTCCGTTCCAAGGGGGATGGAAGACCTAGTAGGGCGGCAATCCTCTAGCTGACAGAAGCTTGTCCACAACCCTCACTACATCTTGTTCTGAAAGGCTCCAGGAGGATTTGAAGGAGGCTACAGAAGGAGAGTCAGGTCTTTCGAAAAAGGGACTAAATTGGTCTCCCAAAAAGGGGTCATAAGTTGGAGAATATCTGGTTCTGGGAATGTGTTCAACCTTTGGAACCGACAGAGTCATAGTCTGTGGAGCCGTATAAGGTATCGGCACCGTGGACGGGGATGGTGCCGATGCAGGTATGGTAGTCAAAGCCGGTGTCAAGACCAGCGTTGGCACCAAAGAGGATGGTCCTGAAGCTGGTACAGTAATAGGAGTCAAAATTAGAGGCGGCATCGAGGGGGAAGACATAGAACCTGGTGCCAAAGTTGTCTGTGCTGAAGGCGCTGGAGAAGCTCGATGTCGACTCGGTACCTAGGAGGACGGGGATGTAGGAACTGAGTGACTCCGTTTCTCTTTATGTTTTTTAGTCTAAGGAGGTGGAGAGACCTCCGTCCCAGATAGAGCCTCCAAGAAGGGAGCTGGAACAGATATCACAAGGAGCATTAATGTAGTCAACGCCCAAACAATAAATGCACCAAGCATGACTGTCTGAGTTCGGCATCTTAAGCCCGCACTTATCACACTGTTTAAAACCCAATTTAGCTTTTTCAGACATAATGAAAAAACACCACACTAGTCCCAGTGACAAGATAAACAGCCAAAAACAACAACAGTAAAGTTAAAGAGAATAGTTTTTTTTTTTTATATATCCAGAGAGATAGAAAGTGAAGAGTACCAACAATGGTACTTAGAAATACCACACGTGGTAGGAAAGAGGGCCTACCTAAAGTAGGGAGAGGGATAGTACCAATGATGGTATAAAAGAAACTACCAAAGGTAGAGGGTAGGGAATAGAACAAATAAAAGTTTACAGACAAAAGATGAAAATTAGTGAAAACTGACTAAAAAGGAAGGTAGTGATAGAAAGTAGCACAAAAAACTCTACACTTAACTTGAGAGAGAAGGCTTGGCATGTCTGACAAGGAATTCGGCAAATGAGATCTGAAGAGACTATGAGAGGGGCATTGTGGGTAGGTCTTAGCAGAGAGTTTTTGGCTGGCGCGAGCTTGGTAACAGCCGTGTTGCTTCCGAGGATGGAACCAAAGTCCTAACAGTAAGGAATGAATAAAGATTTATAACATCAGATTATAACATACTGCATTCAGTATGTAAGGTGCACCTCTACCAGTTTGGTTTACATGACTAATGGCTAAGTCTTTGCACATGTGAAATAAAATTTTGCAGATTTGTAATAGGATGTGAACTGTCCATTCCCTACAAAGTATCGATGACTGGCACTGAAGCACAATACCAACCATCAAGCAAAGGATGAACCCATAAACTTCTTGATTACATTCAGTGTAATGATTTCATCAGTTCTAAACTCTGTGGGTTTCTACAAGTAAAATATTTATAGTAATGATCCCTACATTGACATAGACAACTCCTTCACAAGATTTGAACACTGTGCCTATGACATTACAGTAAGGCACTGACATGTCAACTCTCTGAGTTTAAAAGATGTCTGAGTTTAAAACTGCTGTTTGACTGCATTGATTTTTGTATTTTAAATTTTGTTTTAATGCAAAGCTTTTTTTCTTGGAGTCTTAAAAGTTGTCAGCTAGAGTAAGTTAGGAAACATTCCTTTTATATTTTATATTTTGTACTATTAATACTATAATACTATATATTTTATACTTTTATATTGATCGAGAAGGAATTAGATCTAGCTAATTAGTGGTAAGAGCTGAGATAGTTTTCTTATTTAAGGTATTCGCTTACATTCCTCTCCAGCTACAAGAGCTCTTGAGTTTAAACATGCTGTTTGACTGCATTGATTTTTGTATTTTTCCCACCAAACTGCCCAATTCCTGTTGTGCTTTTAAACTTAGTGGCTTTTTAGATGTCTGTCTCTACTGTAAATTAGACTTTGGAAGCTCATCAAGTACTAATTCTACTGGACACTGATCTCACAAACTGATAAAGCACTCCCATTAGACTCGCAGAGCTTGAGTTCGCCTCTGTTTCATGCCATCCCATCCCATTTCATTTAGTGCACAATGTAATATTCAGATTGTTAATCTGAACTGTATAGTGTTCTTTTTAGCATTTTTCTTTGTTTTGCCCAAAAGTCAACTGCTTGCATTTTTAACTTGGCCTATGGACCACAGCCTTGTAGTTTCACTCACAACAGTGACAGAATCATGAATTTATGCAGGATCTCAGCCTTATTTATTATATTTCTACTGCATTTTTTACTGTTTACATTTTACTTGGTATAGGGACCTTAGACTTGTAGTCCCACTCACAATAGTGAGAGAAATATGAAGTGCTGCAGGATCGGCACCTTATTTATTCAATTTCTACAGTATGTTACTGTTTACATTTTAGTCTGTAGACCTTAGACTTGTATCACTCACAACATTAAGAGAATTGTGAATTGCTGCTAGATCTAAGCCTTAAATATGCTTATACTGCATTTTTACTGTTTACTGATTGGATTCCACTCTAGTTCGTCTCCTATAACCTGTGCTGAACTGTGCAACAGTGGTTTACAGTGCCCTGTATAGATGCAGGCACCTAAAGTTGTAATTTTCAATATAAAACTTCCTCTGTTATTTTCTCAAGTATCTAGCCGAACAACTCCAAAGGTGGTCGTAACCATGGCTTTTGCTGCACCAGGCAACTGAGTAAATGTCAGGAAAATCCTACTAGAACAACTGAACGTTATCTGGGGTTAATCAGAGTCTCTTTAATTGGTAGTAGGTGTGTACCCAAGAAGACTGAATGCTGTAATTAAATCAAAAGGTGCTTCAACAAAGTATTAGTTTAAGGGTGTGCACAACTTATGCGACCAGCTTACTGTACTTTTTTTATTTTTTATATTTTTCTCCTAACAGATTTGTTTTTCAATTGAATTGTACAGGTTATAGGTTACATTAAAGGTGGGAAAAGTTTTGCAGTGATTTATTGTGGTCTAATTTTTTTATATCACAAAAACCTGGCATTTTAACAGGGGTGTGTACACTTTTTATATCCACTGTACAAATGCATTAACATCTTTGAAGACTACCACCTTGAGAAACTATGAAAAACTATGAAACTTAAACTATGATCAGGATTCACGAAGGCTTGCACGGAGTCTAAGAGTAGTGTAAGACTCCATGCAGCCCTCGCGATCCAGGAACAGCCCGAAATTCCGTGTAAGAGACGTTTTAGCTGGGCGTGGATATGCTAATCACCTCACTTGCAGCCGAAAGGCATGCAAATGAGGTAGAGTAGCGATCCATGAAGCTCAAACCAGCCCGTGTAAGAGTCGTGTTAGCTGCAGAAATGTACTCAGTTGACAACTGAGTACGTTTCTGCAAATAACACAATGGAGCCATGTCAGCTCCAAATAAAGGGTGCATATGTGTCAGGCAGCATGCCAATGGCCAAATATGTGGCCACTGGCAAGGTACCCCGATGCAAATAAGATAAATAAATATTTTCGCAGCGCAGCCCCGCGTAAACGGGCTGCGCTATATAAAACATAAAAATGAAGGTTATAAACCCACAAATGTGGGTTTTATGCAATACATGGATTTACAATGCAGGGACCAGCAGACCAAAAACAACATGGCCACCGTTTAGTGGTTGCTAAGGGGGGAAGCTGAGTTTAAAACATGTAACTAAGCATTAGTAGGCAATCTGATGTAAATGAGTGTTAGGATACTGAATCCCACTGTCACATAGCAGATGAGCACATTCGGAGTAGTGTAAGAGTTACATAAGGTGGAGGAACAGAGTAGGAGATAGGTGACATCACAGGGGGGAAATGGCAGAAGGAAATGCAGTTCATTGGAGGACAGTGTTACGTCACAGATGTCAGACACATATCATGGAAAAAGGAGTGCCACAAGATAAGCATGGGAAAGTCAAGAAATGGAAGGTGTACACTGTAGCCAACACCAAAGTTTCTTGCTGGGCGTGCATGTCTTGGCGCCAGGAGGTGCGAGTAGGGCAGTGTGTGCTCGTGTACGGCAGACTGAGCATGTGGGAGCCTGTTGGCAGACTTGTAAGACTGTTTGCACTGGTGTGCGCGTGTTTTAACCCGGATAAGTAGATTCTAAACTGTGTAAGCATGTGTGAGCGTGTGTAAGCCACTGTGAGCGTGTTTCCGCTGGTATGCGCGTTGCTCCCCACTGAGAAAACAGAAAGGAAAAAGGAAGCAAAAGAATTAGTAGGAAGCTAGCAGGGAATACTGCTGGAGCTAGCAGGTGAAAACAATTAGAAGTAGGCAATTACATATGCAGAATAGTAGCCCAGCCCAGCACTTAAAACTCTGCAAACAGCAGTGCAGGATGTTTCTCTCAAGAGAGTAAGCAATTAGAAGTGAAAACTGGAAAAGCTTAACTCAGAGCAGAAATGCTAGGCTGCCATAGCTGTCATAAGGAGACATAGGTGACTTGCTGAGGGTGGTGACAATGCAAAAGGTGCCAGACAACCCACAGTGAGGAGACGGAGAAGAGTGTACAGGCCCAGGGTCACCTACCACGGGTTACATGAGCTGGAGATAGTGGAGCGCTATAGAATGGACAGAGACCTCCTGCAGCAAATTGTCGAGCTGTGCAGGCCATGCCTCACACACAGAACCAACAGAGGGGAACCCATCCCAGTGGAAACCAAGGTATGTGTTGGCCTAAGAATACTAGCAACAGGTACCTTCCATAGACCAACTGGTGATATGATGGGGATATCACAGGCATCAGCCTCCAGGGTACTGCACCAGTTCCTGGATGCCATGTCAGCACATGTCGGTGATCATGTATATTTCCCCAATGCCCGTGAGGTATTGGCCAGCAATCTGCGTCTCTTCCAGAAAAAAGCAGAATACCCTGAGGTAGTGGGTGCATTACACTGCGCGCACATACGCATCAAAGCACCAGCCGGTGACCGGGGTAGGGCCTACATTAACCGCAAGGGCTTCCCCTCCATCAACTGCCAGGTCATGTGTGATGCCCAGGGCATAATAATGAATGTGTGTGCTGGCTGCCCTGGGAGCTACCATGATTCCAATATCTGGCATTTGACGCAGCTTTACCAGACATTTGCCAATGGGGACATCCCACATGGACACCTAGTGGGGGATGCAGGTTATGCACTGGAGCCGTGGTTGATGACACCCATCAGAAACGCACACACACCTGAACAGGAACGCCATAATGAGGCACACGTACAAACACGTAATGTAATAGAGCGTGTGTTTGGGCTGCTCAAGTCACAGTTCCGGTGTCTGGACACATCTGATGGAGCCTTGCAGTACTCACAAACAACATGTACCCAAATTGTCATGGTATGTGCTATGCTACATAATATGATCCTGCGAAAACAGCTGCAGCAGGACCAGCATAGGGCCGGGCCAAACAGCCCCCCACCATTGCCAAGGCCATCACAGGCAGATCGTGACTCGGAGGAGGAACAACCTGAGTCTGCCCCAGTAGGCAGAAGGAGGCGTGCCCAGTATGCCCTGGCCTTGGCAAAGAGGCAACGCATAGCACATACACTGGCTCAGTAGGAACCCTGGGAATGATACCCCTCTCTGACTCACTTATATAATAACAGGGATGCCTAAAATGACATAACCTGCTCTCAAACATGTACAGGGAGTGTAGTATGTGCATCCGACAGAGGCAGCCCTGCAGCACCACCTGAGGCATGATTGCCATGTGTTAAGCAATGTAACACCATGTAGTATATGCAAACTTGATGACCCTAACATCCTACCCTCACCAAGCATGATGCCACAATATGAAGATGAGATGATCAATTGCAATAATTGGCTGAAGTATTGCTGTTAGTCAAAGGGGATCCAATGTGTGCCAGCCTGGGATGACATGCTGAGCATGACATGATGCTCCACCTGCTAGGGGTGGCGTGCACCTATCAGTCCTGGCCTTATGGATACTGGCAAAGGCTGTTGGTACCCCAGCGTGCCTTGAATAGGTAAGGCTCAAAACACAAACCCACCTCCATAGGTATCACAAGGGATAAGAACCTAGATGTAATGCTACCCAATGCCAGAAGTCTAAACAGCAAGATGCATGCAGTCTAAACTCCCCAGTATGGAGAATGTTGATATCTGTCCTGTAACAGAAAACTGGGTCAAGGCTCACAACAGCACCCTAACACTACCAGGTTACACCTCATACTGTGCTGTACAGCCTCAAAACATGGAACAAGCTACAAAAGGAGGGTGACTAGCAATAATTGTCAAGGATAACCACACCCCATGTTGGTACCACAACAAGAAGCAGCATGGACTAGCCATGGTCAAGTAACAGTGGCTAAAACTGCCTCCCAGTTTATAGCCTGCTACAGACTACCGTCCTAACACCAGGAACTGCACTTGGCCTATGTTGGAATACATGAATATATCAAGCCCTCCAAACCACATTATATTGGGTGACTGAAAATACCCAAACATAGACTGGGAGCATTATTCTAGCTCCAACACCCTAGGACAAAGGTTCCTAGAATCCATAAATCAAAATGCTCAGGAACAACGTACCACTCCCACAAGAGGGGTAAGCATACTGGATGTGATAATCAGCAACATGGGTACTGGATGGCAAGATGAGAAGTGTATCCCTCACTGGTAAGATCAGACCATAGAGTAATCACACTGGATATACACATCCTGACCACAGTCCCTGGCCAGAAAACCACAGTGAAAAACATGTGTAAAGCAAATGTTGCACTCCTCCAAACTGATGTGGAATCCATTAAAGGCCCTGTGCAGGTTCAAAATATGGGCCACACCTCAGAACCTGTTATACAGGCATTCCATGAACACTGCCAGGAATGCATGGATTATGCAATCCCAAATAAAACCAAGACACAATGCCATACATGCAGGCATCTGGTATGGTGGACCCCAGCCATTACCAAACCATGCAAGAGAATGAGGAAGCTACTACATGATAGAGCAAACCTAAAAAGGGAAGTAATCTCTGATTAGTAGTATGGCAATAAAATATGTCCACTCATACAATCCACTAAGACCAGCTACAACAAGTTGAATCTGTGAATCTTGAGGCAATGTTACACCTGTCCCATGTACACAGACAACCCTCACCTCCCCCCAAGAAATACAAATATATGTGAGAGATGCAACCATTTATCCAAACCGGAGGCTGAGCTCTCTCAACTCAGTGCTGTCAAAACTAGTCAGGAGGAGAAGGTAACCACACACACCACAAACCCAGTCTCACATAGACCTATCACAACTGCAAACCAAAGACATAAACACAGAAAAACATTCCCGGAGGCTCTAATTACAAACACACCACATCAACAGAGGCCTCCAAAGCAGACACCCAAGCAACCACTACCTCCAAACATAGCACATGCAACACATAGTACACAAAGCTGGTGTGCCAAACAGTCACAGGCCAGAAGGAGAAACAACATGCCTGATACAGTTGTAATAGGTGACTCCACAGTCAGACACACTGCTGTCCCGCTCACCAGACTGAACAAGGGAAAGGGTACAGTAAGCTGCCTGTAGGCTGCTACAATACGCCACATAACACAAGTACGCAGGTCACCCCAAAGCAAGTACAAATATGATGCAGTCATTGTCCATGCTGGCGTGAATGACCTGAGATGTACCTCCCTGGACTACATGAAAAGAGACATAGATGAGCTCTCCGATTATGTAGTCCAGGCCGGTATGACACTGACCTTGTGCAGCATCCTACCCTCACCAAGAATGATGCCACAGTACAAACACAGAATGATCAGCTTTAACAAGTGGCACAATTACTGGTGTCATTCCAAGGGGATCCAATGTCTGTCTGCTTGGGATGTCATGCTTGACAAGCCATGCTGCTGTGCCAGGGATGGCTTGCATCTGTTACCCCTGGGCGTCTGGATATTGGCTAAGGCTCTTGCCACCTCCAGAGAGCCTTTTGTAGGCAAGGCTGAAAAGACTAACCCACCTCCCTAGAAAACATAAGTGGAAAGAAACATAAGGGTAATGCTGCCTAATGCCAGACGTCTAAACCTCAACATGCATGCTCCCGAGGCCCACCCCAGTATGGAGAACAGCGATGTCCGTGCAGTGACAGAAACCTGCAGCAAGGCTCCTGACAGCACACCAGCACTACCAGGTTATACCTCATATCATGCGTTCTGGCCCCAAAACCTGGACCAAACCATAAAAGGAGGGAGAGTATCCATATTCAGCAAAGATACCCACACGTCCAGGTAACTGACAATGCACGAAGCATCGGAGGCCACCCATGTGCAACTAACCGTAGGCAAAAGTGCTGTACAGTCTGTAGCATGCTACAAACCACACTCTCACACAGAGGAACCCCACTCAGCCTTCCTGAAGACACTGGACAGTATGAATGTCTCACCAAATACCAAACAAGGTACTCACAAAATACCACATAGGTGGTATTCCATTATGTATGGAAGGAGTAATCAGGGACCTAGGGACACAAGTGGACAGTAACCTGTCATGTGACACTCACATTGCTAACGTGGCTAGGAAGACCGTCTATATTGGCCACCTTATCATGAAAGGATTCACATCTACGTCAACAGAGGTCATTGTGCCCCTATACTGTTCTCTTATCAGGCCCATAATTTAGTACAATGCCTCATTTGGGATGTACCTTACCAGACACCTGCAGCAGTTAGAAAGACCTCAAAGGTACCTCACCAAGAGGATAAAGGGTCTCAAATATATGTCATATGCTGCCTGGCTGTAGACACCCCAGCTGTATGCAGTCACATACTGCCTACGCAGAGGCGTTGTATGCCTGTTGTACAAGGCCATGTCCAACACAGGATTAATGGACATGCTCCACCCCAGAAAACCCAAATCCATCGGAGCTGTGAGAGTGAGAGATGTCAACCTCAACACATAATGAAATAGGATGTGCTGGAGGGACAGATACATAACCCAGAGGCTCCCTACACCCTGGAACGGAATCCCACTCCATGTTGGGCAGAGCCCCTCACTGACTCTCTTCAACAGGAATCTTGCCAAGTGGATGGGTGATCGTACATGTACACTGGGGGTCTTCACTGTGTCACGTCCAGACAGAGGCACAGTAAAGTAAATCCTAAATGGCCATAATATTCACATAGCAAGGGGTGGCGAAAGCCACACACACTCTGGCGGGGCTTATAAATGCCCTAGGGCGGATAGCCTAGTATGAACTTATGAACCTATGAAGATACAAATTGCACAGGACACTAAGGATAATCACAAGGCTTTCTTAACTGATGGTAGGAACCTTGTTGGGAATTCACAGATATGCTCTGAATCACTCAAATATTACAAACAATATACCAAACACACACACATGTTGCAAACATCCAACCTGACAGGTGCAGTGCAAACCCCCCCCCCCCAAAATGCCAAATATCTATCCCAGCAGAGTGCTGGCCCCCTGACATTGCAGATGCTGAGGTAACAGCCAGCATCTACAAAGCAAAACACACAGTATCAGTGGTACGAGATGGTGTCCTGGGCTGAGTCCAACATGGACTCCAAGAAGAATGGAACGCCAAATAACACTACTGTTCAATGTCAGCCTTACCACAGGATATGTACCCAAAGAGCAGTGTACAACAACAGTGGTCCTTCTCCACAAAGGTGTTGCCTGAATGGATACTGCAAACTACCACCCCAGAATCCTGACAAGCTTGGTCTGCAAAGCTATGGAAAGGATCAGCATGTACCTCGGACATAAAGATATTGGGGACCTACTAACACTGGACCCTACCCAGTGTGGCTTTCTTAAGTGCAGATCCTGCCCCTTAAACATGTTTGACTCATTTGAAACAGTCATTAAGGTCATTGATGAGGGGAATGTGGGCCACACAGCCTAGCTGGACCTTGCAAAAGGCTTCCATACAATACCCCACGTGTTCATTATAGATAAGCTCACCAGCTTAAATATAAACCCCTATGTCAGTAGAGGGGTTGAAAACCAGACCAAGGACAGAACTGACATGGTCAGAAATGCTGCAGCCATGTCAGACTACAAACCAGATACAACTGGCATCCCACAAGGCTCGGTCCTGGGACGTCCTTGTTTGGTATATATGTCCCATAGGTACAGGCCAACATGGAAGGACTGTGTCTGAACAAGTTTGCAGAGGACTACAAACTGGCCACCATATCTGACCATCCAGCTGACACAAGCATCCCACAAAAGGGCCACATAGAAACAGACAACTGGTGCCATAGCCATGTCAGCAAGCTAATTGCAGAAAAGTGTATAGTCAACCCCTGTGGATATACAGTAAGTGCCCACCAATTACCACATAGGTGTTAACCCATTAAGTACTTAAGATGTAATAAGAGACCTGGGGACACAAGTTGATAGATATCTTGCATTGGACAAGCATGTGGCTGTAGTGGTTACAGAAACATACCATATACCCACATAATCATGAAGGTAGTCAGATCTAGATCAGGGGAGGTCATTGTGGCTCTGCAGTCATCCTTCATCAGCGTCACAATTGACTACAATGGCCCCTGTGGGATGTACCTCAGCAGACACCTCCATCAACTGGAAAGACCCCAAAAGTACCTCACCAGGAGTATCAAAGAGCTTGAACAGATGCCATGTGTTGCCTGATTAAACAAACTGCAGCTCCAGACACTGCCATACTGCCCGCCCAGAGGCAAGCTGTGCCTGATGTATAAAGCCATGTCAAGCTGGAATCAATGAACATGCTGCACCTTGTACAATCTGAATGGCAGTGAGCTATGCACATGAGAGACCTGAACCCCAGCACTGACATACATAGGACATGCTGTACTGAATGATCCATAACACAGAAGCCACCCCCACTCTTGAGTAAACTCCCAGTACAGGTTAGCCAGAGAGTCACTCATCGACTCTCCTCAAGAGGAATCTTGATGAGTGGATGGGAGATGGTAGGTTTACCCTGGGTATCACTGTTATGTCATGGGTAGACAGAGGCACAGTATACTAACCATGACATATGTCATGGCAAACTCCAGTTACAATGTGTGTTGAAGGACAAACACACTCTCTGACTAGCATTAGAAATGGCCTAGGGCACATCACTGGTGTTTTCCAATGTCCACATATGTTGTGGAATACACTACCAATGTTGGACAAGCCTGGTTTAAGTAGTCCATATCTGAACATAATGCAACATGGTCATATGTGCACAACTGGCCCCTAACCAGTCTGTTGTGCTCACTATGAAAATTTAAAGCAGTGATAGGACTAAAGCCCAGGATACTGTCCACCACAGTGAAAGTACTGAACCAGTACACTATACGGTACTACAGTGTTAGGTCAGTATGAAAGGATGTTGACAATTGTATGCAAAGTATCCCATGCAAACCTTGCAGGCACAGTATAATCCCTGTTGTGTTCAGACACAAAGCAGTTGGCCAGTAAGTACACAACATGACACCCAACACACAACCATAAACGTGAGATATTGTTTAAGTTCACACTCATCCACAAATGTGGTGGACTGCAGAGTTCAACATATGGAAAGCTCACACTGGGCATGCTCGCACACTTTGATAAATGAGACATATGTCAGACAACATGCCATGGAAAGCCTGAACTGGGCATGCTCACACACTTAGGCCATATCTCAGTTTAGCAGTTGGCCACACATATCTGGTATTTGTACGTGTTATTCCAGGAACCAACCACATTACAGCAATCTGCCCAGTGCACACAGTTAAATGACTACAGAGACATAAGTGATATACTGGATCCCTCTCATGTTCAAACATCTTCCACAGATACACAAGTTGTTCATAGAAACAGGGAATGCTATGGCAATAAAGACCTGCAAACAGTCTATCAGCAACAAATATT
The DNA here is from genome assembly GCF_019279795.1 of Protopterus annectens. NCBI lineage: Eukaryota > Metazoa > Chordata > Ceratodontiformes > Protopteridae > Protopterus > Protopterus annectens. The sequence goes on from NC_056729.1 coordinate 340,495,487, forward strand.
GTGTACCTGACAATTAAACATATGTGTGTAGAGGTCAATACTAGGCTGCTTGCCCTAGGGCATGAAAGCTTAGCCAGTGTGTGCTTGGCGTCTGCCTCTCCAGTACAGTAGGCTACTGTGCCACTTTAAAGTAGGTCACATAAGGCACCGTTTGAAGCTAGTGTGCTGTGCCTCCGTCAAGCAGGGACACAGTGGAGATCCCAGGGGTTGAATTTGCTATGCCACATCCATGTGGCTGGTGTGTGCTGCAAGAGGGTTGGTGAGGACCTCTAACAGTAAGTGGGCGTCAATAACAGACTGAGGGGAGCCTTATCTGCAGTGTCTGGACAATTTCACTGTCAACACTTTGTCGTGATGATTATGAGGGATTGAAGTGTCATGCCAGTACTGTTCAGAGATGTCCTCCCTCTGTGGGCTACTGCTCTGCAATGTATTAGCTCACTCCGTCTGTTGGACAGCTCATATATGGCTGGTGTACACCTGACAGGTGTCCTGTTGTGGAGGAGTCATGGGTATATTTGGGATAGCATGATCAATGCAAACCTTCCACATGCTTATAGAATGCAAATGTCATGGATTATGCAGAGTGGCCTGTATACGCCACCAGCATGGGTCCTTTGAAGTCTTCCACCCCAGTCTTCACAAGTGCAAAGTCTGCTTTTGATAAATACACTTTGTTTGCAGTGACAACCTTGCCTGGGGGTGGGGATGGGATATGGATGTCCAAGGAAAGGTGGGTATGGTCAGATATCAACAATGGTGGTCTACCTCTGGTGTGGAACAGTGAGTACCCATGTTGCAGATGGTCAGGTGCAATATGTAATCCCCCTTGTGGCTGTGGTGAGTGGTCCTGCCATAGCACATGGACTCACAAATTGTAGTGGCTGTAGGGTAATGTTGTAGAGGCCTGAGTAGTTCCCACACACAATATACCTGTACCTGACGTTAACAACTGGAATGGGTATGTGAAAACCTTCATATCTTGGCACTGTTCCCAGGGAAGCAAAGTGTGTGTCCTGGATGTGGAAGGGGTGGTCTGAACTGGTTGTGTTGTGTGTTACAGGTCCTGTGGTCACGAAGCATGGTATAAAACATAACCTGCCAGTGCTGATGTGCATATCGGACTCTGAAGTAGGTGGCTGCAAATGCATATATATGCTATCCCCCACCTGACAGGTAGTAATAGATGTACATACCTCTGTATAAATAATGATGTCAGCACCCTATAAATACTGCAGGTGCAGAACAGATGCCCAGTAATTCAGATAGTGCGCTCTGCTAATGCGTCTTCCTCAAGTGTCATAATATAGTTAGGTAAAGGTTTGAATCCTGCAAATGCTCAGTGTGTGTGTGTGTGTGTGTGTGTGTGTGTGTGTGTGTGTGTGTGTGTGTGTGGGTGAGCGCGGTTGGTGTGTGTGCAATTCTGTGTGAGAGAAATGTCCCTTTTGGCAACTAGGAGAACACGCTACAGGATGCACATTCCCCTTTCTAAACACTGATGATGTCAGCACCCTATAAGTACAGCAGGAGAAGGGAAACCTCCCAGTAATGCGAATAGCGCGCTCTGCTAATGCATCCGTCTCGAGTGTCATAACATAGTTAGGTAGGGGTTTGAATCCTGCAAATGCTCAGTGTGTGTGTTTGGGTGAGGGGGGTTAGTGTATGTGCAATTCTGTGTGAGAGAAATGTCCCTTTTGGCAACTAGGAGAACACACTACAGGATGCACATACCCCTTTCTAGACACTGATAATGTCAGCACCCTATAAGTACAGCAGGAGAAGGGAACCTCCCAGTAATGCGAATAGCGCGCTCTGCTAATGCGTCCGTCTCAAGTGTCATAACATAGTTAGGTAAGGGTTTGAATCCTGCAAATGCTCAGTGTGTGCATTTGGGTGAGGGGGGTTAGTGTGTGTGCAATTCTGTGTGAGAGAAATGTCCCTTTTGGCAACTAGGAGAAGACACTACAGGATGCACATTCCCCTTTCTAAACACTGATGATGTCAGCACCCTATAAGTATAGCAGGAGAAGGGAAACCTCCCAGTAATGCAAATAGCGCGCTCGGCTACTGCGTCCGTCTTGAGTGTAATAACATAGTTAGGTAGGGGTTGGAATCCTGCAAATGCTCAGTGTGTGTGTGTGTTTGGGTGAGGGGGATTAGTGTGTGTGCAATTCTGTGTGAGAGAAATGTCCCTTTTGGCAACTAGGAGCACACACTACATGATGCACATTCCGCTTTCTAAACTCTGATGATGTCAGCACCCTATAAGTACAGCCGGAGAAGAGAAACCTCCCAGTAATGCAAATAGCGCACTCGGCTACTGCGTCTCGTACTAGTGTCATAACATATTTAGGTAGGGGCTTGAATCCTGCAAATGGCAAGTGTTTTTGTGTGGGGAGGTGGAAGTAGGGTGTGTGCAATTACATGTGTGAGAGAACTGACCCTTCTGGCAACCAGTACAACACATCAGCTGCTGCATATTCCAATCTCTAAACAGAGATGATGTCATCACCCTACAAGTACAGCAGAAGAGGGCAAATCTCCCAGTAATGCAAATAGCACGCTCTGCTACTGCGTCTCTCACTACTGTCATAGCACAGTTAGTTATGGCTTTGAATTCCACAAATGCCACGTGTGTTTTTGTCACACAGAATGCCCATGTGTGTGGATTGTTGTTCACAATAATGCATGATATCGATTAAACCAGTAATGGCAATGCACACATATGATGTATGTGTGTGCCAAATACACATATATACCTGTGACCTTCAATAGTTCCCATGTCTGACGCCTGCCGCATGTGAATACATGGTATTTGCACTGGATAACATTATGACTGTGGTTTTCCGTGCGGGTGCTGCATGTGGTATGTGTATATACAGTGTGAGTTGTATATGGTATCATCCTAGCAGCAAGGGATACACATCTGGTCTGGGGCATATAGTCTACATGTTGTTGATGAACAGGTGCTGCATGTTTATACCTGTTGTGGGAGTGGTAACAAGTTGTTCCATAGCAATGCAGTGACTACATGCTAGGAACCTTTCAGCTAGGGTGTTATAGCTACAGTAATTCATCAGCATTCAGTAATACTTCAGCATTCTTGGTGAGGGTATGATGCCAACCAAGGTCAGGGTCATACCAGCCTGTGCCACATGCTCAGAGAGCCCTTTTATGTTCACTATCATGTAGTCCAGGGAGGTACATCACAGGTCAGCCATAGTGGCACGGACAATGACTGAGTCATATGTGTCCATACCTCTGACTGACCTGTATGCTTGTGTTATGTGGTGGACCATAGTGCCCCACGGGCATATCACTGTGACCTTCACCTTGTCCAGCCTGGTGAGCGGGACCTCACTGTACCGGACAATAAAGGTACCTAACACAACTGCAGCAGGTGTGTTGCCTAGCCGTATAGGCTGTGACTGTTTGGCATACAGGATTTGTGTGCTATGTGTTGCACGTGCTGTGTTCCGGCTTAACGTATGCCTGTGTGCCAGCTGCAGAGGTGTCTGCTGCTCAGGCAGGATGCTTTTCTGAGGCTCCAAGAATGTCCCAGTGTGTTCATGTGTTTGGATTGCTGTCAGTGTAGGTCTACATCAGACTGGTATTGTAGTCACTGCAGTATTTCATGCCACCTGACAGGTTATGCCAGTACTGTGTTCAGAGTGTTTAGTCCCCAGTTTGGCTATGTGGTTGCATCTCACACATGTGTTGTATGTCCATGGGTAGGGGAGAGGGTTGACTGTGTACATGTGGCAGCTGTGACATTGCCACATGACTCACATATTCCACAACTGTACCATAGAGGTGACTGACAAGTGACCTTTGCACATGCAACCATAGTATTGTGATTGCCATGGTGATTAACAGCACATAGGGCCAATGGGGAAAAAGGTACAGAAGGTGAGTATGTGAGGGTGTAGTGCCTGTGATTAGTTAGCGCTGGCATATATGACTGCTCACGTGGTCAAATGCCAGGTAAGTCATATGCAATGTGTCACAGGCAACGTACATGCTTACAGGACAAACAGTGATGTTCTGTCAAGTGAGACATGGACATACATATAGTAAGCTATGCAGATGTCACTAGGAATCCACAGAAGTTCCGTAAATCTGCATTGCAGGTGGAATCAGTGTTCCAGGGTAACTGCAAGCAAACATGCATGCAAACAAAGCTACAGTAAGCAGGGCTGCATGTAGTCCATTGTACAACAAACAAGCTGTACCACTTCCAATAAGTAACAGTGCAAATATGCAGGCACTATACACATGTACATGGAAATACACAGGTCAGATGGCCAGGGTCCAGTCTCAACGCACACAAGTGTACAGACCATGTACTGTCAGGATGTACAATAACCGGATGGAAACCCAGGTGCTCATACCTGCACTAATACACATGTCAAATAACAGACACTGAACCTTCACTCAGTGGTTCCATACTTAGTAGGATGTATGCTACCTGTCCTGCCACCACAGTATCCCTGACATTTATTGGGACTCTCCCTCCTGTGAAAGTTAGTTTTGTGTGTTGGGGCTGTCTAGCATGGTATGAGATGTGAGCTTGCAGTGCTAGGGTGCTCCTGTGTGTCCTGTACCAGTCGTGTAGTACTGCACACATATCAACATCCTCAAACATCCACATTGCAGAGTCCAGTGTGGGCAACATGCCACTTTCAGTTTACATGTCCATCATTGCGTATCAATACTTTCATTACCTTATCCCCTGTGCTACCTATGTATGTGGCCTTCTGTTGACATCCTTACCACCAGTATGCAAACATGTGCAGATGATACACTAAGGTACTTACCATGGGTGTAGAAACAGTACAAGACAATCATACCCTTACTGCATCAGGCATGCTGGGATATACCCACAATTATATCAGCACACTGTACTGTTAACAACATGATACTATTACTACACGTCTATATAGTCACCCTGTGCATCAGCAACATGTTAACCTGTACCTGCACTGATGTTACAGATTGCAGGAGGTGGCACAGTTTCATCATATGCACAAGGTGTGAACTTGGTATGCCTGAGTCTGCCACTGATACCACCAATTGACATGTATGTGTATGTGTGTTGGTGAGGGACAGCAGTACAAGGTGGGGCAATGTTGATGCAGTGTGTGCGTGTATGCGGTAGCCCTAGGTGTTGCCAATTTGCACGTGTGTATGGATGCACACAGTTCCACCTCATGGCTGCCATATACCGGTGTTTGTGGACAGCCACAGACTGTACCTGCCAGGTCATACAGATCAGTGTCGCTGGTCACGGACATGGTACCTGTGCCTTGCAGGGGTGCTACGGACCGTATCCGGTACTAATCCAAACTGGGTACTGTCATCAGAAGCAGGTGTTCGTTGACTGGACACAGATCCCTGTTGGGCCTGTCCAGAGCCACGTGCACGTGGTCTCCTGGGGCGGTCTGATGACAGCACAGACCCAGCATTGCTGGGGCTGCTGCTGGCACTATGGGGGCGGCCGCAGCCCTGTTGTCGTCCGCGACGACTGCCAGCTGCTGCTGGCATACGCCCATGTCGACGCCTCAACCGTCCACCATTGCCCTGGCTCATGGACATGTAGTTGTGGAACTGATCTAATATGTTCCCACAATGTCTGTCTATGACATCGGTGAAATTACGGATGGCAGCCGCAATGTCACACATACTGTCACTCATGGCTGTGCGACATGCTGTCAGCTCCCTCAGACCCTGTCTGGTGTACCGTTCCATATGTGACTGTGCCTGCATGACAGCCCGAAAAATAGCTGAGGTTGTAAGACCTCTGTGGGCACGTCTGACAGGGGCAGTACGCCCACGGATGCTCCCGAGAACCCTGGACATCTGTCTGTGTGGTACCATCTCAGGGCCATGCCCATGGCTGCTGTGTGGGGAAGCATGTGCCACAGATACCACATTACCCTGGTCAATGCCCACTGTATCCTGTCCATCACCTAGGGACATTGGTGACAAAGGATGTATTGGCAGGATGACTGTGCGCATTGATGGGTTTGACAGCTGTGTACTGTCAATTGGCTGACCAATGACAGACCCTGGCACACCTTCCTGTGCCATTACACAGATGTCATCATTATCAGTACCCGTGGCACCTGATTCAGGTTCCCTGCTGCATGACACCAGAGCAGCACCAGAACCTGTGGGAGGAAACAGGAAACACAGTTTACAATGTCTACACAATGTTACCAGTGATGCACACATGCACACATGCACAGGTGCACACATGCACATGTACACACGTGCACCACACATGCACACACTTGCACACTTGCACACTACTCAGTATGCGAGATATCAACACACAGACACAGGCACACCTGCATGCATACACAGAGCACTACTGATTGAGCCTAATATTACTATTACTATCAAGACTATTAAAGGTATTGTTAATACACACTCACCAGCATGGATAGGCTGCATTGCTGTTACACCGGAGGGACCTGCAGAAGTGAGGAAATTAATGTCAGTGGGCACAACTGTGCCATTGTTACTGAGTATGATACAGGTCAGTAGTACAACAGTTGCCATTCACAGGTCAGCTGCTGATATTGAGAATATCACACTTGCACATTAAATACTATGATGACAGCTACAAACCAAGGACACACCTCATACATGCATTAACTACCAGTGTACACAACAGTCAACTATACATATGGCATATTACCTGCACGCTCGTAGTCATGGTGCTGTGTGGCTCCAGCCTCCATCATAATGCAGGTCTGCTGCTGTTGTTGTTGTTGGTGGGTGGGAGCCACAACACTTAGGAGTAGTCCCTCCAGTCTGGTGAGTGGGGGATGTGTAGCCACCCCACCACCTGTGGCAACCTGTTGCCTGTGGATATCCGACGCACGCTGACGGACATTTCTGATTAAATCACTGCAGTGATGTCGTACCTGCTCATATGTCCTATTATGCGTGCCTATGTCATTTACCCGATGGACCAGGTCTTGCCACAGTGCAGCCCTCTCCTGCTGATTCTGGCTGGTGCGGGAAAAGAGTATTGCAAAATCCCGCACTAGGCTCTGGTGTATCTCCTCATCCTCGGCTGCAGAGTATGCCGGATTGCGCTGGTGAGCCATGGTCCTGAAAAAGGAAATAAAATGATATCAGCAAAATATGTCAGCAGAATTTGCCACACATACTACACATGCTACTTGACTGTTGTCATACAACATATCTCCCATATATAGCATCTGTCTGTCTATTGGTGGATACACATGTAAATGGCCAGGTATCAGTACTCAGCCAACAACTGTGCAACAGTACCTGGCACACTCCATACAACATACTACCAAACCCCAGCAGTCAGCACACTGATTCAGGTCCAAAGCACCTCCTCATTCTGGGGGTTTGTATCGAGGTACTGTATGGGGTACATCATCAACTACTGTGATATGACCACAAACTAATCGCCCTGGATATACATATCCCACCTCCACCACCAGCACAAACGACTACAGTGAATAACATTTCAAACACAAACTTTACACTTCTTAAGACTGAGATGGTATCCTTTAAGCCCACTGGGCCAGTGGAAGCCACAACCCACACTGCTGACTCCTTCACAAATGATTTCTACGGACATCTCCGAGAATGCATGGATCATGCAATCCCATATAAGACCAAGACACTGTCCACAAAGGGAAAGCATCCTGTCTGGTGGACCCCAGCCATAAACAGATTGTATAACAAAAGATGGAAGCTACTGCAAGACAGAGCATAATTCCATAAAGGGAAGGCATGTCTGATCAGCACTAGTAAAGAGCTATGTTTTCTCATACAAACATCCATGGGCAACTTTGAGAGGGAAATCACCGGGGACACTACAGATAACCACAAGGCCTTTTTCAGTTATGTTAGAAACCTGGTCAGAAACCCTCCAATATGCTCATAGTTAGTACACAACAACAAATAATTCACTGAACCCACAGATATTGGCAACATTGTGGCAGACAGGTTCAGTGCAATTTTCCCCCTCCCTCTCCCCCAAACGAAGACATACTTATCCCAGCTGAATGTAACCTCCCTGTCATCACAGATGTCCAGGTGAAAGCCACCCTCAGAAAAGCAAAAAACACAGCATCAATGGGACCTGATGGTATCCCCGGTTGCATGCTACATGAACTCCAAGAGGAGCTAAACCCGCATATAGAAGTGCTATGTAACACTAGCCTGACTACAGGATATGCACCTGTACACTGGCGTACAGCAGCAGTGGTTCCACTCCACAAAGGAGGCACCTCTACATACCAATACAATACAACACACTACAATACAATACAATACAATATGCTATTGCCCCTGGGACTACAGCAGCATACTGTTCTGCTACCCTGACCCTTGTGACACGTGATGTGATGGTACCTGCTCCTGTCAAACAGTTACACAGGGTGACTCATATGGCATATTACCTATCTAACTAACATTCAGCAGGGGTATGTGTGACATGTACTCATGGGGAGTCTTGCTTCTTAACGCTGTGTGGTTTATTGCAGGGTATGTCTTATCTGTGGGTAGGAACCTGTACCTCCACCATGTGCTCTCTACTGTGGTGTCAAGGACGACACACAGCGGTCATTTAGGTTGTGGATGGTGTGAGGTGTTACTATGGTTGTTGGACATCTGTCATGGGTATGACTTACGTATGTAAATCCAGGAGTGGTAACCTCTATGTGGGTAGTATGTGTGCACTCTGTGGTGTTGTCAGTCACTGTGCATTGGTAATGTGTTTGAGTGCATTGTCACAGTGTCGTACATGTCAGTCTCCTTCTCCATATCTGTAGATGTCATGTGAGGTACATACCGTGGCAGACATTGTGTGGTGTGGAGGGGTACACTGACCTACATGTCCATAGCTGACACACCATGTCTGCTGACACATACCATGTACAGGTATTCCAGGAATAGTGTGCCACTGTGACTATCATTGGGGGGCCTATTGCACACGTTTATGACCCTGTTCACCCCTGACACATGCAGTAGTGGGCAGCCAATCACATATCTGGTGGTTACTGGTGTAGGTGATTTGAAATAGGGTATGGTACTCCAGTTTCGACACTGGTGTTCACTCCATGCCTTTGTCACCAGACACCTGTTGCAATACATCTGTACACATGTGCCTCACTCAGAATCTCTCTCTCTATATATATGTCTATATATGTCTATATATGTCTATATATATATATATATATATGTCTATATATATATATATATATATATATGTCTATATATATATATATATATATGTCTGTATACATATACACATATATATATCGATGCACATATATTGCTATAGATATGGAGAGGGGGGGTGTGACAGAGAGGGGGTGAGAGTGACAGAGGGGGTGGGACTGGGGGAGTGTGAGTTAGTCATATACAGTCATATCTGTAGATAGATCTGTCTGTCTATGTATATGTATCTATATATATCTATATCTGTATGTGTGTATTACATATATATGTTTGTACATATTCTATCTAACTACATCTGTCTATGTATTCCTACATCCCTCTCTATCTATGTATACATATATGCATATGATATATATATATATATATATATATATATATATATATATATATATATATATATATATATATATATATATATATATATATATACATACATACATACATATATTGACATACATACGTATCCATATGATAGATAGGTATATCAACATGTTTGTTTACAAACTGTATACACACACTAACATACTGCTAAACATACATAACTGTGAAACCTACATTGTACATTGCACTACAACCTACATTCAACCTACATTGATATGTGCACATAGATGCCCTCACATACATATGTATGTACAGCCTTCACTGACAGTTGCTGTATGTCCCCTGCCCTATGCACATCTTCATATACATATAGATACAGACCAATGACATATATGGTAGACTTTTAAAGTATTACTTTACATTACCTGTGTTTGTCACAGCTGCTTGCATTGCCTTTTGGATCGGTGTCCTGCTGCTCCAGTTGACAGATGACAGCTTTCTAGTAGGTTTTGTTAAGTGTTTTTGTTTGTGTATTTTTTTTTCTCTCTCCCTACCTCCAGAGGGTTCATAGGTTCATAGGTTAATACTAGGCTATCTGCCCGAGGGCATTTACAAGCCTAGCCCATCGTTTTGTGGCTTACGCCACCCCTTCAGTATGGGGAACTATACCCATTATTTTGCTGTGCCTCTGTCGAGCAGTGACACTGAGGTAATCCCTGGGGTATATCTGCGATCTCCCATCCATTGGTCAAGATTTCTCTTGAACAAGGCCAGCGAGGTGCTCTGCCTCACATGTACCGGGATTTTGTTCCACAGCATAGGGAGTCTTTGGGTGATGAATCTATCCCTCCAGCACGTCCTATTAATAGCCGTGTCAAGGTTTAAGTCTCCGCCCTTGTGGCTCTGATGGATCTAGATTTTTGAGGTGAAGCATATTCATCAAATCTGGGTTTGACATGGCCTTGTATGTTAGGCAAAGGTCACCTCTGAGCAAGCGGTGGCGACTGAATAGAGCTGGAGTTCTTTCAGTCGGGCAGCATAGGACAGATTTTTGAGACCCTTTATCCTTTTGGTGAGGAACTTTGTGGCCTCTCCAGCTGCTGCAAGTGTCGGGTCAGATACATTCCGAATGGGGCATTGTACTCAATCATTGGTCTGATGAGTGATGAGTAAAGGGAGACTATGACCTCCCTTGATCTAGATGAGAATCCCTTCATGATAAGGTGGGCAATGTAGAAGGTCTTCCTAACTACTTTAGCTACATGGGTGTCGAATGACAGACTACTATCAACCTGGGTCCCCAGGTCCCTGATAACTTCTTCTGTGCTCAGTGGATTGCCACCTATTTGGTAGCTAGGGGTAACCTTGTTTTTCCCGAAGGGTATGACTATGCATTTTTTTGGCATTTAACTTTAGGCCGTGGCTCTGGCACCAGTTATCCGTTTCTGTGAGACCCTTCTGAAGGATATCTGTGTCAGATGTGTATTCTACTATGGCCCAGTTTGCAGTCATCTGCAAACTTTGTCAGCTATAACCCTCCTGTGTTTGCTTGTACTTGGAAAAGTAGATGCCAAACAAGAGTGGGCCCAGGACTGAGCCCTGTGGGACACCACTTGTGACAGGCTTTGAGTCTGACATGGCGCCAGCAGCTCTGACCCTGTGGGTTCTGTCACTCAGCCAGTTTGCAACCCATCTTGTGATGTATGGGTTGACATTTAAGCTGATGAGTTTTTCAATGATACCCGAATGGGGTATTGTATCGAAGGCCTTAGCCAGATCGAGGTAGGCTGTATGGACTGCCTTTCCCTCATCAATGACTTTGGTGACTGTTTCAAAAGTCAACCAAGTTTAAAAGGCATGATCTGCCTTTGACAAAGCCAAACTGGGTTGGATCCAAAGTCTGCAAATTCCTATGTCTTTATTTATGAGGTCCATTATGATCCTCTGCATGGCTTTGCAGATAAGGCTTGTCAAGGTAATGGGGCGGTAATTTGCAGGGTCGGTGGAGGCACCGCCTTTGTGAAGTGGTACCACAGTTGCAGTGCGCCACTCCTGGGTGCGTATCCAGAGGAAAGACTTTGAAAAAACACCTGCCCTAGGTGGGGGTTTAATTCCTCATTGAGTTCATGGAGCACACAGCCGGGACACCATCAGGTCCCATGGATGCTGTGTTTTTGCTTTGGAGAGAGCAGTTCTCACTTGGGCGCTGGAGATGTTTGGGGGGCTGCAATCGTTTGGTATAGATATCTCTCCTTTTGGGGGGAGGGGGGGGGGAGTTTGCACTGAACCTGTCAGCCAGTATGTTGGCAATGTCTGTAGGATCAGTAATCTTCACATCATTTTGAACTAGCTCTGAGCATATCTGGGAGTTTCCTCCCAGGTTTCTAACATAGCTAAAGAAGGCCTTATGATTGTCTTTTGAGTCTTTAGCTATTTTTCTCTCGAAATTTGCTTTGGATGATTTTATGAGAGCTCTTAGTTTTTTACTTATAGTGATCAAGGGTGTCTTACCTTTTAAGGATTTTGCTCTATCTTGTAGTAGCTTCCTCCTTTTGTTGTAGAGTTTGTTTATGGCTGGGGTCCACCAGACTGGACGCTTGCCTTTGGTACAAAGAGTCTTTGTTTTGCTTGGGATTGCCTTATCCATGCAGTCCTGCAGGTGCTGGTAGAAGGCATTTGTAAGTGATTCAGCGGCTTGAGTACTGTTTTCCGCCAGCTCGGGGCCCTTAAAGGAGACCACACTAGTCTTTAGAAGTGTGAAGTCGGCTTTTGAGAAGTTCTTTACTGTGGTCTTTTTATTTCAGGTGGGGTGGGATGAGGACCTCCAGCGAGATTAGTTTGTGGTCTGATCTCACCAGTGAGGGTACACCTCCGGTGTTGAACATTGTGCTCCCATGTTCGTGATGATGAGATCAAGTATGTTATCTCCTCTTGTGGGGATGGTGACTAGTTGTTCCATGGCATTTGAGTTTATGAATTCCAGGAACTTTCGGGCTAGGGTGTTTGGGCTTGAGTAGTGTTCCCAGTCTATATTAGGGTAATTGAAGTCACCTAGTATGATGGTGTTTGGTGATACATTTATCCCCTCTAGTGTTTTCAGGAAGGCCATGTGAGGTTCCTGAGTTTGTGAGGGTGGCCTGTAACATGCTACAATTTGCAGAGCAGTCTTGCCTATGGTTAATTGCACCTGGATGGTCTCCGATGCATCGTGCGTTGCCACCAGTCTTGAGGTGTGGGTGTCCTTGATGAATATGGATACCCCTCCTTTCTTGGTATTGTCCAGATTTTGGGGCGGACGCATGATATGAGGTAAAACCTGATAGCGCTGGGGTGCTCTCAGGAGCCTTGAACCAGGTTTCTGTCACAGCACAGACATCGATGTTCTCCATACTGAGAAGGGCCTCGAGTGCGTGCATTTTGAGATTTAGACTTCTGGCATTGAGCAGCATTACCCTTAGTTTTTTCCTTTTTGTGTTCTAGGGTGGTAGGTTTAGAATTTGAGCCTTGCCTAAAAAGGCACTATGGGGCGGCAAGAGCCTTTGCCAATATCCGAATCCCAGGGTGACAGGTGCAAGCCGTCCCTTGCGAAGCAGCGTGGCTTGTCCAGCATGTCATCCCAGGCAGACAGACACTGGATCCCCTTTGAATGACACCAGTGTTTAAGCCAATTGTTAAAGCTGATCATCTTATCTCTGTATTGTGGCATCATTCTTGGTGAAGGTAGGATACTGCTCAAGGTCAGGGTCATACCTGTCTGGGCTACATAATCAGAGAGCTCCTCAATGTCTCTTTTCATGTAGTCCAAGGAGGTACGTCTCAGGTCGTTTACACCAGCGTGGACAATGACTGAGTCATATTTGTACCTGCTGTTGAGAGACCTGAGTGCTTGCGTTATGTGGCGGATTCTAGCGCCCGACAGGCAGCTTACTGTGACCTTCTCCTTACTCAGTCTGGTGAGCGGGACGTCAGTGTGTCTGACTATGGAGTCACCAATGACTAGTGTGTCTGGCATTGTGTTTGGCCTTAAGGGCTGTGACTGTTTGACACTCTGACTGTGAGGTCTATGTGTTGCAGGTGTTGTGTTCTGAGGTGGTGGTTGTTTGGGTGTCTGCTTTGGTGGCCTCTGCTGTTTTGGTAGATTTTTGATCAGAGCCTCGAGTATGTCTTTGTGTGTTTATGTGTATGATTTGAGGTTGTAATGGTAATATGTGAGACTGGGTCTATAGTGTGTGTGGTAACCTTCTCCTCCTGACTGGTCTTGCCAGTCCTATGTTGAGAGAGCTCAGCCTCCAGTTTGGCCGTATAGTTGCATCTCGCATGTATTTGTGTTTTGTGGGAGGAGGAGAGGGTTGTCTGTGTACATGAGGCAATTGTAACATTGCCTCAATATTCCCAGGTTCACCAGCTGAGCAGGAGAGGACACTAGCAACTGATCCTTCGACATGCTAGAAGGAATAGACAAAAACTTTAAAAAGATTCGGGGACGGGTGACCGGGAAATGGGGCGTTGCCTTTTTGGGGTACTATCTATGACAAGAGTGCCGTATCAAGGTAATAAGTACTGTAGGAGCAAGTGCTACGTTTAACAGATAGAGAATAGTCTACTTGGAGTCAAGTAGAGATGATCTTTTTAATTATAGGATACGCTGATTAGATCAGTAGTATAGTTCGAGGAAGGTAGTTTTAAGGGAAAATTTGAAGAGTGGACTTTAGGTAGCCCGAATAGTTTAAACCTGCTTAACCGGCGCTGCCCTAGTGTGCAACAGTAGCAACTGCTGCCCTAGTGTGCAACAGTAGCAACTCCGGGCTAAATCGCTAAAGCGTGCTTTATAGCAGGGGGCTGGAAAAGACAGGAAATGACCCAAAATGGCCAACAAACCACAAGTCACTGCCCTAAACCACTCCTCTGAGGACAAATGAAGGAGTTATGGAAATGACCCCTAGTGGCCAATAAAACTACAGTTTCAAGTCAGTAACCACCTCTCCGGGGGGCAGGGAAGCTGCTCAATGTTAGTCACTGCCACTGATGAACACAGAGACCCTCCTGCAGTCCAAGCAAAATGGCCTCACAGAAACTTTCAAACAGTTCAGGAACAGCAAGCCTGTAACTGAACTTTTAACTCAGAAAAGTGGGAAAAAGCAAGATTTTTTTGTTTTTGTTTTTACAGAGATAGCAGAGGTTCACAAGTAATATCAAGTTATAACAGTGCAGTAAATGACCCCACACAAGAGTGCTAGGTCAAGGACAGAAAATATGCAAGTTTTAAGAAAAAAACGATTTAAAATTAAGTGCAAACAGGAAATTCAGCAAACAGCTTTTGGTTGTGCTCTAAATACAGCTACTAATACAGAAATCAAGTTTAACAAGCCAGAAAATGCTCAAGCTAGGCAGCTATGCAGAAAAACTTATCAAATAAACAGAGAAAAATACTTAAAATCTCAAAAGTGGCTCCCTTCTTCTCTCAGCGTTTTCCTCTTGGAGGGTGCTTCACCAACAGCCAACAAGCCTGAAAAGACGCTCAAACCACGAGGCAACTAGGTTTTAAGAGAGGAAGATGAAGGAGTTATGGAAATGACCCTAGTGGCCAATAAAACTACAGTTTCAAGTCAGTAACCACCTCTCCGGGGCAGGGAAGCTGCTCAATGTTAGTCACTGCCACTGATGAACACAGAGACCCTCCTTCAGCCCAAGCAAAATGGCCTCACAGAAACTTTCAAACAGTTCAGGAACAGCAAGCCTGTAACTGAACTTTTTAACTCTCAGAAAAGTGGGAAAAAGCAAGATTTTTTTTTGTTTTTGTTTTTACAGAGATAGCAGAGGTTCACAAGTAATATCAAGTTATAACAGTGCAGTAAATGACCCCACACAAGAGTGCTAGGTCAAGGACAGAAAATATGCAAGTTTTAAGAAAAAAACGATTTAAAATTAAGTGCAAACAGGAAATTCAGCAAACAGCTTCTGGTTGTGCTCTAAATACAGCTACTAATACAGAAATCAAGTTTAACAAGCCAGAAAATGCTCAAGCTAGGCAGCTATGCAGAAAAACTTAGCAAATAAACAGAGAAAAATACTTAAAATCTCAAAAGTGGCTCCCTTCTTCTCTCAGCGTTTTTTCCTCTTGGAGGGTGCTTCACCAACAGCCAACAAGCCTGAAAAGACGCTCAAACCACGAGGCAACTAGGTTTTAAGAGAGGAAGATGAAGGAGTTATGGAAATGACCCCTAGTGGCCAATAAAACTACAGTTTCAAGTCAGTAACCACCTCTCCGGGCAGGGAAGCTGCTCATTGTTAGTCACTGCCACTGATGAACACAGAGACCCTCCTTCAGCCCAAGAAAAATGGCCTCACAGAAACTTTCAAACAGTTCAGGAACAGCAAGCCTGTAACTGAACTTTTTTAACTCTCAGAAAAGTGGGAAAAAAGCAAGATTTTTTTTTGTTTTTGTTTTTTACAGAGATAGCAGAGGTTCACAAGTAATATCAAGTTATAACAGTGCAGTAAATGACCCCACACAAGAGTGCTAGGTCAAGGACAGAAAATATGCAAGTTTTAAGAAAAAAACGATTTAAAATTAAGTGCAAACAGGAAATTCAGCAAACAGCTTTTGGTTGTGCTCTAAATACAGCTACTAATACAGAAATTGAGTTTAACAAGCCATAAAATGCTCAAGCTAGGCAGCTATGCAGAAAAACTTAGCAAATAAACAGAGAAAAAATACTTAAAATCTCAAAAGTGGCTCCCTTCTTCTCTCAGCGTTTTTTCCTCTTGGAGGGTGCTTCACCAACAGCCAACAAGCCTGAAAAGACGCTCAAACCACGAGGCAACTAGGTTTTAAGAGAGGAAGATGAAGGAGTTATGGAAATGACCCCTAGTGGCCAATAAAACTACAGTTTCAAGTCAGTAACGACCTCTCCGGGGGGCAGGGAAGCTGCTCAATGTTAGTCACTGCCACTGATGAACACAGAGACCCTCCTTCAGCCCAAGCAAAAATGGCCTCACAGAAACTTTCAAACAGTTCAGGAACAGCAAGCCTGTAACTGAACTTTTTTAACTCTCAGAAAAGTGGGGAAAAAAGCAAGATTTTTTTTTTGCTTTTGTTTTTTTACAGAGATAGCAGAGGTTCACAAGTAATATCAAGTTATAACAGTGCAGTAAATGACCCCACACAAGAGTGCTAGGTCAAGGACCGAAAATATGCAAGTTTTAAGAAAAACGATTTAAAATTAAGTGCAAACAGGAAATTCAGCAAACAGCTTTTGGTTGTGCTCTAAATACAGCTACTAATACAGAAATCAAGTTTAACAAGCCAGAAAATGCTCAAGCTAGGCAGCTATGCAGAAAAACTTAGCAAATAAACAGAGAAAAAATACTTAAAATCTCAAAAGTGGCTCCCTTCTTCTCTCAGCGTTTTTCCTCTTGGAGGGTGCTTCACCAACAGCCAACAAGCCTGAAAAGACGCTCAAACCACGAGGCAACTAGGTTTTAAGAGAGGAAGATGAAGGAGTTATGGAAATGACCCCTAGTGGCCAATAAAACTACAGTTTCAAGTCAGTAACCACCTCTCCGGGGCAGGAAGCTGCTCAATGTTAGTCACTGCCACTGATGAACACAGAGACCCTCCTTCAGCCCAAGCAAAATGGCCTCACAGAAACTTTCAAACAGTTCAGGAACAGCAAGCCTGTAACTGAACTTTTTTAACTCTCAGAAAAGTGGGAAAAAAGCAAGATTTTTTTTTTGTTTTTGTTTTTACAGAGATAGCAGAGGTTCACAAGTAATATCAAGTTATAACAGTGCAGTAAATGACCCCACACAAGAGTGCTAGGTCAAGGACAGAAAATATGCAAGTTTTAAGAAAAAAACGATTTAAAATTAAGTGCAAACAGGAAATTCAGCAAACAGCTTTTGGTTGTTTTCTAAATACAGCTACTAATAAAGAAATCAAGTTTAACAAGCCAGAAAATGCTCAAGCTAGGCAGCTATGCAGAAAAACTTAGCAAATAAACAGAGAAAAAATACTTAAAATCTCAAAAGTGGCTCCCTTCTTCTCTCAGCGTTTTTTCCTCTTGGAGGGTGCTTCACCTACAGCCAACAAGCCTGAAAAGACGCTCAAACCACGAGGCAACTAGGTTTTAAGAGAGGAAGATGAAGGAGTTATGGAAATGACCCCTAGTGGCCAATAAAACTACAGTTTCAAGTCAGTAACCACCTCTCCGGGGGCAGGGAAGCTGCTCATTGTTAGTCACTGCCACTGATGAACACAGAGACCCTCCTTCAGCCCAAGCAAAAATGGCCTCACAGAAACTTTCAAACAGTTCAGGAACAGCAAGCCTGTAACTGAACTTTTTTAACTCTCAGAAAAGTGGGAAAAAAGCAAGATTTTTTTTTTTTGTTTTTTTTACAGAGATAGCAGAGGTTCACAAGTAATATCAAGTTATAACAGTGCAGTAAATGACCCCACACAAGAGTGCTAGGTCAAGGACAGAAAATATGCAAGTTTTAAGAAAAAAACGATTTAAAATTAAGTGCAAACAGGAAATTCAGCAAACAGCTTTTGGTTGTGCTCTAAATACAGCTACTAATACAGAAATCGAGTTTAACAAGCCATAAAATGCTCAAGCTAGGCAGCTATGCAGAAAAACTTAGCAAATAAACAGAGAAAAAATACTTAAAATCTCAAAAGTGGCTCCCTTCTTCTCTCAGCGTTTTTTTCCTCTTGGAGGGTGCTTCACCAACAGCCAACAAGCCTGAAAAGACGCTCAAACCACGAGGCAACTAGGTTTTAAGAGAGGAAGATGAAGGAGTTATGGAAATGACCCTAGTGGCCAATAAAACTACAGTTTCAAGTCAGTAACCACCTCTCCGGGGCAGGGAAGCTGCTCAATGTTAGTCACTGCCACTGATGAACACAGAGACCCTCCTTCAGCCCAAGCATAAATGGCCTCACAGAAACTTTCAAACAGTTCAGGAACAGCAAGCCTGTAACTGAACTTTTTTAACTCTCAGAAAAGTGGGAAAAAAGCAAGATTTTTTTTTTTTGTTTTTACAGAGATAGCAGAGGTTCACAAGTAATATCAAGTTATAATAGTGCAGTAAATGACCCCACACAAGAGTGCTAGGTCAAGGACAGAAAATATGCAAGTTTTAAGAAAAACGATTTAAAATTAAGTGCAAACAGGAAATTCAGCAAACAGCTTTTGGTTGTGCTCTAAATACAGCTACTAATACAGAAATCAAGTTTAACAAGCCAGAAAATGCTCAAGCTAGGCAGCTATGCAGAAAAACTTAGCAAATAAACAGAGAAAAATACTTAAAATCTCAAAAGTGGCTCCCTTCTTCTCTCAGCGTGTTTTCCTCTTGGAGGGTGCTTCACCAACAGCCAACAAGCCTGAAAAGACGCTCAAACCACGAGGCAACTAGGTTTTAAGAGAGGAAGATGAAGGAGTTATGGAAATGACCCCTAGTGGCCAATAAAACTACAGTTTCAAGTCAGTAACCACCTCTCCGGGGGGCAGGGAAGCTGCTCAATGTTAGTCACTGCCACTGATGAACACAGAGACCCTCCTTCAGCCCAAGCAAAAATGGCCTCACAGAAACTTTCAAACAGTTCAGGAAAAGCAAGCCTGTAACTGAACTTTTTAACTCTCAGAAAAGTGGGAAAAAAGCAAGATTTTTTTTTTGTTTTTGTTTTTTACAGAGATAGCAGAGGTTCACAAGGGTGCAATGAAAGTAGTGCATGTGTGGACTGGGAGTACAGCATGCTTTTGTAGGTATCTGCGCATGTCCATGTGATGGCCTCTGCACCAATTGTTAGCCAACATTTGCTAATTGCATGCAGCCAGTTGTGTACTGATTGCAGTTCTCACTGTGATTTCAGGACAGTGCTATAAAAAGGTATGTGAGAAAGGCATAGCCCTTTCAGATTTTAGGGGCAGGGACCATGCTGGTATGCTGTGGACACTGTTCTGTGAGTGTAAAGGTTAGTATCTCTCTCATATTTCCGGCTGTGTTGTAGATTAACATTTCTCCAGTTTCCTGTACTAAGTGTGTATGTACACTGACACCTAAGACTACTACTACTGTTAATGTGGGGGGGGGTGTGCTTTCCTGTGGGACATGTGGTGTAACTGGTATATAGCAGTGGCTCTTGCACTTTGTTGCTATGGCTTCAATATTTGCCCTTCACATTCACTACTTGTATGCCTGCTAGGTGTCTTGACTGTAGTGTGTTGCTGTGGCTTTCCTATTTTCCATGTACATTCACACCTTGGAATGCTTGCTATATCTGCTAGGGTGTTACTGCATGCAGTGTGGTCTGGCCATGGTGTGGGCCTTGACATCTATTAGGGTATTTGAGTATGCTGCTGAGCAGGCCCCAGAGACTCTCAGGTGCATCTTTTATCTGCCTCATGGAATGGTACATATCAGTGGGGTACACCCATTAAATTGTCTGGTATTCTGCAGTTGTGACTGTGGGTTAGCATGAGCATATGTATTACTACACTATGTCTGCCGTGCAAGTGGTGCATACTTTCAGTACTTCATAGTTACCATTGCATGTGTTGTAACACCTTTCTGCCTACTGTTTGTACATTTCACAGGGAGTCTGTGGGGCATCCCTGTAACTCAGTCACTGTTGCTATGTCTAGGCTCTTAACTATTCAAATATGGCAGTGTCAGACCTCTCAAGTGTACAGATATTTGCAGGATGTCCACATTTTTGCCTCATATTTTGGTCCATATCTCATAAACAGCTTTTTCTGGCAAATCACTCAGGGCTCAAGTCAGACTATAGTGACAAACATGTAAGTTTCAGACTTCGTACCCTTCCAAACATCCAACATACTTGCCACGCTTGCAGAGGAGGGGACGAGCCCCATCCCCTGCAGCACTTCCACCCGCAGGTGGCACAAGGCCACCGGAGGAGGGTCCGGCCTGGGCACTACTGCCAGGTGCACTCGCCAGCTGAGGAGGGAGAGGTGGGTCCGCTGGAACCCACCTTCCCTGTTGTCCTATGTTTTGCATTATGTTATGACAGTTTGGGTTAGTAACGTACAATACTATTCACAATTAGTTGTAACAGCATGCATTATTATTCCCATTAACCAAACACCCATAAATTCAAGCCATTGAACAGCAAGCATAACACATGCATAATTTGAACAGCAATACACAATCCAACAACATGCAGGGTTGATTGATGGCAACAGGCCATCAGGTTTGGATGTATGAACAGGGCAGATGCATCAACATACATGCAAATATGTATGAACTAACAGGACAAATGTCCAGGGGTGTTAATTGTGATTGCACATACCAGTTTCACATGGAATGGATTATATGTGGTTATAGGGTAGGGTAAAATTGATGTAGTGGGGGCTCGAACCATGACTGCCTCCTCTTCAGCCGACGTCTCTACCGCTACTCCATTGCTTCTTGGCTTACTTTGCATATTTAGTTCTTATATGCTTTTCCAATGACTGCTAACTGTGGCTGAGCGACGGGCACGACCGCACAAACGAGCGCACTCACGGGCAAACATTTTTACAACTTATAAAAAAAAATATAACAAGTTCATTTCTACATTTTATGTTCATAGTCTGTGGGGGCATGTGCTGTGTTGTGTTTATTCACATTTACACGGACTTTGTCGTGGGCGTTCACTTTAGGGACTTTTACTCTTCTGGGGGCGTGTCCGTTTACAGGGCTCGCCCTATGGACACGCCCCCTACTGTCTTACATGGACCATGTTAGCCTTAGGTGTGATTCAGCATGCCCTCATGCATATGCATGACATGCTGACGTCACATCGTTTAACTGCAGCCTCCGTGTAAGCCTTGTAACTCTTACACGGAGGCTTCGTGAATCCTGCCCTATGTCTTTTTATAGGTTCATAGGTTCATAGGTTTATACTAGGCTATCTGCCCTAAGGCATTTATAAGCCTAGCCCAAATTATTGTGGCTTACGCCACCCCTTATATGAAAAAATACTGTGCCCATTAGTTTGTTGTGCCTTTGTCCAGCAGTGACCCAGAGATGATTCCCGGGGTAAACCTACGATCTCCCATCCACAGGTCTAGATTTCTCTTGAACAGAGTCAGCGAGGTGCTCTGCCTCACATGGACCGGGATTTTATTCCACAGCATAGGGAGTCTCTGAGTGATAAATCTATCCCTCCAGCACGCCCTATTTATATCCGTGCTAAGGTTTAAGTCACTTGCTCTAGTGGTTTTGGTGGATTTGGATTTTTGAGGTGGAGCATGTCCATTAATTCCGGGTTGGACATGGCCTTGTATGTCAGGCACATGTCACCTCTGAGCAGACGGTATGCGACTGAATAGAGCTGGAGTTTCTTCAATCTGGCAGCATATGACAGATTTTGGAGTCCCTTTATCCTTTTGGTGAGGAACTTTTGGGGTCTCTCCAATTGCTGCAGATGTCGGGTGAGATACATCCCGAATGGGGCATTGTACTCGATCATTGGTCTGATAAGTGAAGAGTACAGGGGAACAATGACCTCACTAGATCTGGATGTGAATCCCTTCATGATCAGGTGGGCAATGTAGAAGGTCTTTCTAACCACTTTAGCAATGTGCGTGTCAAAAGAAAGGCCACTGTCAACCTGGGTCCCCAGGTCCCTGATAACCTCTTCTGTGCTTAGTGGATTGCCACCTATATGGTAGCTTGGGGTTACCTTGTTTTTCCGAAGGGTATGACTATACATTTTTTGGCGTTTAACTTCAGGCCATGGCTCTGGCACCAGCTATCTGTTTCCGTGAGTCCCTTCTGAAGGATATCCGTGTCCGATGCACTTTCCACTATGGCGCCCAGTTTGCAGTCATCTGCAAACTTTGTCAGCCAAAGTCCTCCCATGTTGGCCTGTACTTGAGAAGTAGATGCCAAACAATAGGGGCCAAGGACCGAGCCCTGTGGGACACCACTTGTGACGGCTTGGAGTCTGACACAGCGCCAGCAACTCTAACCCTGTGGGTTCTGTCCTTAAGCCAGTTTGCAACCCATCTTGTGACATATGGGTTTACATTTAAGCTGGTAAGTTTTTCTACAATACCCGAGTGGGGTATTGTGTCGAAAGCCTTTGCAAGGTCAAGGTAGGCTGTATGGACTGCCTTTCCTCATCAATGGCCTTGGTGACTATTTCAAGAAGTCGACCAAGTTCAAAAGGCATGATCTTCCCTTGACAAAGCCAAACTGGGTCGGGTCCAATGTCTGCAAGTCCCCTATATCTTTGTTTATGAGCTCCATTATGATCCTCTCCATAGCTTTGCAGACTAGACTTGTTAAGCTTATGGGGCGGTAATTACCAGGGTCCGAGGCGCCACCTTTGTGGAGTGGGACCACAGTTGCCGTCACGCCACCCTTGGGCACGATCCTGTGGTAAGGCTGAGATTAAACAGCTGCCTTATGTGCGGTTTAATTCCTCATTTAGCTCGTGTAGCACACAGCCGGGACACCATCCGTCCCATTGATGCTGTGTTTTTAGCTTTAGAGAGAGCAGCTTTCACCTGCGCATTTGAGATGTCCGGGAGGCTACACTCGGCTGGGATAGTTATCTCTCCTTTAGGGGAGAGGGGTGAAGTTTGCACTGAACCTGTCTGCCAGTATGTTGGCAATGTCTGTGGGTTCAGTGATTTTGTATCATTTTGGACTAATTCTGAGCATATCTGTGAGTTTCCACCCAGGTTCCTAACATAGCTGAAAAAGGCCTTATGATTGTCCTTTGAATCCATGGCAATTTTTCTCTCAAAATTGGCCTTAGTTGATTTTATGAGTGCTCGTATTTTTTTACTAATAATGATCAGGGGTGACTTCCCTTTTATGGATTTTGTTCTATCATGTAATAGCTTTCTCCTCTTATTGTAAAGTTTGTTAATGGCTGGGGTCCACCAGACTGGACGTTTGCCCTTTGTGGAAAGAGTCTTGGTTTTATTTGGGATTAGAAATACCCCAGGATCTAGTTAAACTGCATAGTATTCTCCTTTAGCTAGCAAACAGAAAATACCTAACTAAAACTCATCTCGTACACCAAAACCTGAGCACACCTCTGCATAAAAGTGTTCCATTCATATTGGCAACTAGCTTCTAAACTTCTGTGCCTTACTTGCACTTACCTTTTCCACAGTGGTCTTAGCCCTTCTACTTCCTCCCATGTATTCTTTAAGACCCTCACTTAAACATCACTCTCGTTCTCTCGGCTCTCCCTAGTTATTCTTCCTCACTCACTCACTCACTTCCAGAAGCAAATCCATTTCTATAAATATGTCTAAGCTCTGAAATGCCTTCCCATCCACAATGAAATGTATTCATTCATGTTCCTCGTTTATTTTTAAGATAAAGTAATATTTGAAGGGCAAAGCATAGTGTACCTCAAATAAGGCAGTTATACAATAACAAGCTCTGTCTCCCATAAGGTAAGCTTAATCTCCATTCATGCAAGCTACTGTCCTCCAGACATTTTAAGGCAGCAAGTGCTTACATAGTAGCTACTGATCCCCACATTTATGCTGTATATGGAGTCATGTATTTAAATATGTTTTATTTCACATTATTTTTGCACTTTGTAAATAGCACTAAATGGTGATAATGGATTTTATATTTTGGAGACACTGATACTGCAACAAAATTTTCACTCACTGTTAATGTTTTGTGCTTATCTTCTATATTTTACTATGCAATGAATTAATTTCATCTGTACATGTATCATAGTTGAAATGTGTTCCTAGGCTTTATCCAGCTACATGACTTCAGTACAAAAATAATAATAAATATAGAAAGTCACACTGTGTAAATCCTCAAAGGGATTCAATGCTGTATGGTACAGCTTGGAAAGGAAGAGACAAATTTTAAACAGAGCGTCAAAACAATTCCTCTAAACAAAACTTATCTCTTCAGTAAACTATACACACCACAGACAAATACTAAACTTCCTATTTTCTCACCTACCAAAACTAACTTCTTTTCCCATCACAAAAATCACACAACAAAGTGAAGTAAACTGCATTAAATTCATTAATTCAAATGCTCAGTTGTAAAAAAATACAAATCCATCTCAGTCATGATAACTAACATACTCAGTAAACACTCGCCTTATA
This sequence comes from Protopterus annectens, assembly GCF_019279795.1. Classification (NCBI taxonomy): domain Eukaryota; kingdom Metazoa; phylum Chordata; order Ceratodontiformes; family Protopteridae; genus Protopterus; species Protopterus annectens. Next base: position 340,520,146 of record NC_056729.1, read on the forward strand.
GAAATCTTTGAAATATTTATTTTACATGAGAAGCTCTTCCCCCACTACCCCCAAACTTATATATACCAATTCCAAGACTGCACAACTGTAAAGAAAAGAAAAATGCAGAGAATTATGTTAACAACTCAGGATAACATAAATTTGATCAACTAAACCACCAAAAAGCTTTACACAAAAAATATGTCTGCAACTAAATCAACATTCAGCCAAACGTATAGCAGCCCCCCCCCCTGCACACACACAGAAATGATAGATTCTGTGTGAATGTTGTTACAGTCTCAAGGTAGGGCTGCAGCACATGTCAGTGAAGTGTCGTATGGTCTGAAAGACAGTTTGTATCTGGCAGAATGCCTTTATATCTAAATTTCCAGTAATTTTCTGCCATTTCTGAGTCACAACCAAAAATACACCCACAGAACAATCCAGTAAAATATGTTCACAGGTGGTGTAACATTTTGGGCTGTAGTGGCACACAAACAAGTTACTGAACTTGCCTTCTGTCTAAAAGAGTCAGTGAAGATGTATGAGCAAGCATTTCAAGACAAAAGATTACTAACTTGCAACCCCTGTACATCCTCATACAGTGATATTCTAGACAATCAGGAGTTAAGCTGCTTCAAATTTACTTCTCCTTCCGCTCATAACTGCAGATACTATATCTGCAGCTGTGAGAGCTGACACTTCACACGTCCTCCACACTGACCAGGAATGCTCTTTTTCCTACTTAGAGACATGTCCAGCAAGCTTCCACTATGAGTGGATGGAAGCAAATGCACCAAAGGTCAGAATTCCTAAACTGCATTCGCCAATAAAATCCTACTAAAAAACACTTTGTGCCCTGCACACCTCAATGTGGGGACAACTCCCCTGCACACCCTGAATTATATGTAACAACTCCATGATCGCACCAACTCAAAGAAAGGGGATATTCTCCCAAAAAGGGAAATACTTCCGGCGCAACTTGCCAAGAGTAATTTCCTATGGAAAAACTCTGATCATCAGTGAGTCGAACCTTGGGCAACTGAAGATGGAGCATTTAATGTTTACCTACCAGTAGGTTACCTGTCCAGGCACAGTCCAAATTTGCTAGCTACCACAAGCAGTGGTTCAAGTGTAGACAAAGCAACATTCTAATTTTGCTGTAATCTTGTCTCCGAACCTCAGCTTTCCACATCGGTATCAATCTGTAGAAACCAGACAGTATCCTTTTAACTTTACCTATCACTGAACTGCATACAATGAACAACTGAAAAAAAAAAGTTACACACAGCCATTTCATTAAATTTTGCTAACAACCTTTGTAAGTTACTGAACAGTATCAAACTGATTTTATATCTCAGAAAACATGAAAGAAAATAAATGTGTTTCGAAAAATATGAACTGTCTTAGTCAAGTATATTTGCATTTACAATCCTGTAACTTCTGCCTGATGCAGTGTTTGTGGAAAAGTGATAAATGCCTCAAACTGATTTTATTGAAAAAAAAATCATACAGGTGGGAGGAAGAAACACTGCACCAACAAACAGAAAAATAATCCACTGCAAAAAAAAAAAAATGCATTTGAAACTGAAAACCTGCTGGCGACCAGTATGAGACACAGTAATGACTAGTGAGAGTTAGGTGCCACTCATTCCTTTTCAGTATTTTAAACAAACAAAAAAAAGTAAATGATAACATTACAAACTACCATGCAGCACAGATCAGCAATTTACTTGGTCCTGTCATGCAGACTAACAGCACATTGAATTGTACAGTTCTTCTACTGAACAACTCCCAAATGCCTTTTACAAGTCTAGTTTTAACACCACAACCTAGACTAGCACTTCAGGTGGTCAGAGAGATGGCATGAGTATGAAAACAGAAGAGTACACAAGTGTAACATTTACATTCCAAACCTTTAACACATATCCAGTGATACTTGTCAAGATACTGAAACCTTGGAAATCAAGTAAAAATAAAAATCTATGTGCACCATATAGATCAGCTTTATAAACAGCAAGATACATAATAATCATCCTACTGTTACATGTAAATAAAAATGAAACATTAAAATATTTCAGCTGTCATCCAGATGATGCATAAGTAAGATTTCATTCTCAACTGTCCCAGGATGACAAGCCAAACCAAAGTCCAAAAGTAAGTTTAAGTGGGTGGGAGTGGGGAGGTGGGGTGCAAATTGAGCAGCTACTGACCTGGTGTATGTCTGGGGGCATATGCATACTAGCTGTTATAGTACCAGCTCCAGACAGTAGTTTTGAGAAATGTATCTTGCATACACAGACTTATGTTGCGTACGCAGACTTTGCATCTGTGTGCACATCTGCTCTCCTAACATGAAATTTCAAAAGCCCAGGGAGGCTAGGTACAATCGCTTTAATGCTATCAAGCTCCCATTCATGCCCCTCAAATAGATGCCAACAGTTAGACTTGGGAGGGGGTGGTAAAAGTAATAGAGCCATAGATTGTGTCTGACAGAAAGGTCAAGGGCCTGGACAGAATAACCACAGAAAGAAAAGGATAAAAAATGTAACTCAGCAAGTATTTTACCTTGAGTTCCATTCAATCTTCTGCTCCTTACCAAGTGATCTAAAGCCCAAACTGATAATCGCTGAAAGCCAGGAACTTCCAAAATGGAACAAAAACTGAAAAACAGCAAAGCTTGCTATTGTGATACCAATGATCAGCTGATCAAATGTGGCAGCCATGGTTGTTTCACATCTACGAAAGTAAACACAAGAAAGGTGGTACCTTGTGATAGCAGAATTAAACCATTACTGAAAATTACACACACAGTATAGTATAGCTTGCCATGCCAAGACTTTCCGAATCATGATCAGGTACTATTCCCCTAAGAGTATCATCTTTGTGTCAGAAAAAATGGAGTACTCATGGAAAAAAAAACAAGCTATGTACACTACAGTCCAAGAGAATGTGGCCCCTGTGCCTTAACTACAGATTTTCTAATAAACAACATATACCATGTCATCTCAAAGAAAACATTTTTTGAAACAGTTTCCAATTGAAATAGTTCATTTCACCAAGGATTTCACCAGGGAAGATATTTTAGTGGCTTACTGGTTTCACTCTCTTCTAACAGAAGTGTAAGAATAATTATATGTAATATAAATTCACATCTGGTAGCCCTACCATGCTTAAAACCTGGATTCTAAGTCATAAAGTACAATTATATATTATAAAATAGGTACAAGTCAGAAACACTGAAATGATGCAATCCTGCATGAAACAAATGGAAAACGACAATGTAATATACCCAACCCAGAAAAAATGAAAAGAATGTAAATCTGTATGAAACAAATGGAAAAGGATAACAATGTTAATTGTAAATGAGAGAGCATTATTGTTACTGGATTTCAAACATTACATTTCTAATTGAGGGAGGTGTCACACTATGAGGAAAAATTAAAACTGCATTTTTATAAAATCAGTCCTGTAGTGTAAAGCATTTCTTGTGAACAAATACATACAAATATTCCCTAATAATATATCTTCTGCATAAATTCTTGAAATCCTGCACTAACCGAGGGACTTCTATTCAAGAGTCTGAAAAGTGTGGAAAGCTCTGAACTGAGAAAAACTAGCTGAGTTGATCTTGGTGTCCTCCAGGCATTCCAAACAGCATTCTTCCTCAAAGGGGGGGGGGGGGTTATTTAATTTATTTATTATTATTATTATCATTTGTTAAATACTGCTGCACTTCAAGTTGCCTGCGTTTGTTTCAATAAAGTTTGTTTGAACTTTTGGATCCATTGATGCTTGTTTTATTCTAAACGCTACTAGTAATTTCTGCCTCGTCTAGTGGTATAGTCTTGTAGTTTTATTTGCAACAATGGCAGTACTGTGATATGCTGCAGGATTTCTGCCTCATCTCAGGTTATTTATACACATTTTACCGGTATTTTATTGGTGCCATAATCTTATAGTTACAGTTGGTACAACGGCAGTATTGTCATTTTGCTGCAGGATATGTGTTCAGTCAACTGTTTATACTGTAATTTTACTGTAAAGATTAGTTGTTCTATTCTCCAGAATGTAGAACACTACCTGTCATATGTGGAACAAATGGGTAAAATGTGGAACACTTACTAATGGCTTACTAACAACTTCAACTAGGAAGCTAATCGGATGGTTAAAAAGAAGTTATGTACTTACCATAACGTTCCATCTGTGTTGTCGATCTTTATTTATCCATGCTATGGATCCTAGAGCTTGTAGAACTAATAGAGCAGGTACCCTGCCACTGGAGAGAATACCTTCAACCTGGGACCTTATATTCTGCAATCTGTGAAGAGGAAGGGAAGCTATACAAGAGATGGTATTCAGGCGAGCTCCTATAATCTCCAATTCTTGAGTCGGACTTAGTTGGAATTTTGCATGATTCACCATGATACCTAGATAAGCACAAGTATGTGGAATAAAATCTCTAGTCTACTCCAGTAGATGCCTGGTGGGAGCAGTGAAAAGCCAGTCATCTAAATATGAAAACACTTGGAATCCGTGCAGTCTCAAGTGAGCTGCTACTGCTGCCTTACACTTGGTGATCACCCTGGGGGGCTGTGGTGAGACCAAAAGACAGAGCTCTGAACTGATAGTGACTGGCTCCTAGATGTAAGTGGAGAAACCTTCTGGAGTGCTTGTGTGGTAATACGCATCCTAGAAGTCTCTAGAGCTCATTCAATCATCTTTCCCTAAGAAGGGTAGAAGAGACTGAACCGTGACCATCTGGAATTTTGTCTGCTGAACAAACTTGTTCAAAAGGCTGAGATCCAAAATTGGTCTCCAGTCCCCTGTCTTTTTTTGGTACCAAAAAGAACCTTGAGTAGAATCCAGTCTGGTGGGACTTCTTGGATGACTCTTTTTTTTTCTAGCAGTATTTGAATTTCCAGAGCTGCCTGATCCCTCTGAAGGGGTGGAACATTAGGGTTTCTTCTTGCTGTTCTTGGAGTGAGAATGAAGGGAGTGTATTATCCTCTGGCAATGATCCTTTGCACCCAAGTATCTGTGGTTATTTGCCACCAGGCTAGTGACTGCAAGGATAATCTTCCCCCGACTGCCTCCAGAGGCAAGCAATCAGGCCTCCCTTCAGGAGCGCTGGTAGGGTGTCCCTAAGTAAGAATCTCTGGAACCTTGATTTTGCAAGCCATTTCTGCTGCGAGGTCACCATATTCCATTACAGATCTCCCCTCTACCCGAAGGGGAGCTGCTGCCACATGTAACGTGTCCTGTACAGGCCCTTGGGATTTCTTGAACCGCATCCTTCTGCTCCTCTGCTTCCTGGAATAAAACCGCTAGATAGCAGAAAACATATGCCCACTGCAGACAGTGTCTTTCCATCCTTTTCACACCTGGTCAAGGTCTCTCTGACTTTGGGGCCAAATAGAGACAATCCATCAAAGGGTACATTGACGAACGAAGACAAATGGCTCCACAAACTAACACAAGCGCATCCAGGCATGTCTCTTTATGGCAACACCGGAACCTGCTGCCCTAGTCATCCCTTTGGCTGCGTGCACAATCAGCCTCATGGACAAGTTGGAAATAGACTCCAGAACAGCCAAGTAAGAGGCGACTTTATCTTGTACCCCCTTAGATACAGCTCCTGCAAGGGTATCCGACAGCTCCTTGATCAAATCCCTCTGGAGTCTAGTAAAATGTGCCATGAAATTCAAAAACCTTAAGGTGAAGGTCGATGATGCGTGCACCTGCTTCCCAAACCTGTCCATTGCCTTGGACTCTAAGTTAGGAGGAGGAACAGTGGAATTCTCTTCTGCAAGTTCCTTCTTTGTGGCTACAGCAACCATCGTGGCATCTACTGCTAAATCCTTGGCCCAAAACTTATGGTCCTCTAGCACTGTAAGAATTTTGTCTAGTGTCCTGGGGATTGGCTTTGCAGAATCAGGGGCCTTCCATGTCTGCTGTGCGATCAACTTAATGAGACTGTCAGCAGGTGGGGCACCCAGGAGATAGATGGGTGAGCACAGAAAGCTTGCAGGTACACCGACTCCTCTGAGGACAGGTCTTTGGGCTTCCAGCCATCCCTCTGCTTTAATATTTCAAGAAAGTTTCCAAAGAAGATGACTTCTGGGGGAGACTGGGGGGAACCCTCCCCATCATCAAAGTCCATGTCCTCCATGAAAGATTCCTCTGGGGAATCTAGGTGTTTCCTCTTACATGTCCTCTTCCTGGGCACCTCCTCAGTGGGAAGCTCTGTGACGGACTCGGAAGGCCCTGTGCAAGGGTATCCTGCAGCTTTGGTACTCACTGTCCAGGTGTGGAGGTTGGAGGAAGCTCTGGATGAAAGGGGGTCCTGGGAAAATCCTCCAGTAGGGAAGGAACCAGCTGAGAAACTGCAGAGACCAAGGTCCTCTCCATGACCTGGAAGGCAGGCCCCCCCCGAAGAGGGATGGGAACCCGGAACTGGGAAGGACAATCCCGGAACCATGATCTCACACTGCTCCCCGAAGCCAGGGAAGAGCCCATCTGTGCCGAGGCTCCAAGAAGCAAGGATGACTCCAAGAAAACTAGAGCTGAACCACACCCCTCTGACCCGGCTGTAGAGCTACGAACCTGGGAGTCCTCTGGATCAGAAGGAAGTGAGGAACTCAGGGTAGAAACTGGAGCTGAAGGCATAAAAGCTGTCAGCACCAAACATCTTGAACCGGGGGAATTGGAGTCATGGTCTCTAATGCCTCTCTGGAGGTTAGAAGAGGAATGCCTGGTGGAGTCCTTGGAGAGAAATTCCCATCTCCAAAAGGGAGTGAAGCCTGGGAAGAAACTGTAAGACCCCTAGCCACGAGGAGCTGATTCACCAACCTCACAAGGTCGACTTCTGTCAGACTCCTGGAGGAACGAACACAGAGTGCTGACAGAGATTCGGGTCTCCCTATGAAGGGGCTTGGGAGGTGCCCCACAAAGGGATCTACTGAGGGGGAAGTACTGAAGAAAATCCTGGTTTAAAAGTTACTGATGGCACCGTAGAAGTGACCGGCACCGAGGGAGAGGCTGTCACCTTGGCAGTTGGTGCCATAACTGTCAGTACCAAAACTTTCTGTGCAGAACTCGTCACTGAAGTTGGCACCATAGTTTTCTTGGTACTTACCTTAGGTTCTACTGAGTGCGTGGGAACTGAAAAGTTAGGTCTCTTGGATGCTGGAGCCGAAGGGGATGCCAGCACTGAGAGACTCCTCTTCTTCCCATGATCAATTTTCGAGGAGGAGGAAGATGGCGAAGACACCTTGGCTTACTGGGCAAGGCCTCATCAAAAGATGTCTTAATCAGTCCTTTCAAAATAAGTTTGTTTTTCCTTTCTATGAGAGCCCAGTGACTAACAGCTTGATAAATAATGCAATCTTCTTGCAAGTGCACTGGGCGCAAGCAATAGACACAAGACATATGCCCATGAGAATTGGGCATTTTCCTTCCACAATTATGGCACTGTTTGAATCCACTAATGCCTTTACTTTTATCTGCCATCTTGACTAGCCAAAGATCAAGTCACAGAAACACCCTCACAGCTGCACACACACACACACACACACACACACACACACACACACACACACACACCAGAAAGAAATTAAGAAAAAAAGAAGGGAAAGGCTAACAGCAATGGTAGGCCAGAACTACCAGGAGATCGAGAGTAGAGGGATAGGAGCTACCAACGATGGTAGAAAAGATACCATGAGGTACGAAGGTAGAAAGGACTCGCACACAAAATAGAGTTAGAAATAACTAAAACTACTTTTCTTTCTCTCTCTTTTTTTTTAATCAGAGGAAAACTACCAATAAAGGTAGGAAGGAACACCGAAGTGTAAAGGGAGAGGGATAGTATAAGCAAAAGGTAGGAGGTGAAAAACTTTAAACTGGGTAGGTAGTAAAGATTGTAGGGAAGATTACTAAGAAGATTTAAGTATGTTTCAATTAAAAGTAATGAAAATACACTTGGCTCACGAGAGAGAGTTTGGCTGACGTGTGCTTGTGTAGAAGAGTGGCAAATGAGATCTGGGCTAATCTAGACAGGGGCATTCTGGGTACGGACTTAGCTCGAGAGTATTTGGTTCTCACAAGCTGTTATAGTGGCCGAGCCAGTTCTGAAAATTGGAACAGAGTCCCATACGTCAAGGATAAATGAAGAATGACAACATCAGATAACATGTTACACTACACTTACAAAAATGTTCTTTTTCATGAAATAATATGAGTTGGTATTACTTACCATGCATTTCAGTTAAAAAATTCAGAACACTGAATGTGTGACCGACCCTTTCAATGTGGAACAATGAGGAACATAGACTTTTTAAGACTCAAAATGAGGAACACTCCTTGTAATGAGATACATTTGAGAGGTATGGTTCTATTTACCATTTGTCTGTTTAAAGCTGTACTTACAGAGATTACTGTGTGCTCTTTGTTACACTGTTAGAGCCTATCAGATCCCCACTGTTGCATTCAGTATTGCCTTCCCTGCTGCTACCTCCTGTTTGCACAGCAAATTCATACTTTCCCTGCCCCATTGTAAAAAGCAAACAAAAAAAAAACATAACTCCTAAGTTTCCAGCCTACCTGGGACCCTAGACCTGTAACTTGAGTTACAGTGATGACAACACTGTGATTTAATACAGTTTCTGTGTCACAGACACCCACTGGATGATTTATTGGCTATTTTTGATTGGATTCCGCTCTAGCTTGCCTCATATAAATTACACTGAGCTGTGCTCACCCACAGTCTTTTATTTAAGACTCTGAAAAACCTGGAAAGCCCTGAACTGGCAGAAACAGGGTACAGTGATTTTTGTGTCTTCCAGGCATTCCAGACAGCAATTTTCATCAAAATGGGAAGAAAAAAATTGTGCCACCATTGTACTTGCGCTTTAATGGGTTGCCTAAGCAAGAGTTTTTTTCCCTATAAGAAATCTGCTAAATCTACACTATTTTAGTAAACCAGGTCACAGGCATCACTAACCTGTGCCGGGTGCAAGTAAAACATCATATCATGCTGCACCTAAATGGGAATAGGGTATCTGTACAACCCAGCTCAACTAACTCGGCACCTCCATGCCATAGTGGTAAGATTGGAGCAAATTTCACACACAGACAACTCAACATACAGATCTTCAGCAGTACACCACATCATTCCTCACTACGTACAACATAATGCACATAATCCTTCATAAACTGAGATTCTAAAGATTAATTTGCCTAAACCACAAATGCACTAAGCACCCTCAGCAACACTACAGACGGAATTACTGAGGCGCAAATTATACAGAGTCTTCAAACTGAATAACCTGCAAAATAACTGACGAGGCAGCACTGGGTATCACTATATCCAGCTAGAGAACATCTTCCACTTGAAAGAACAAGACTGATGAATCGAGTACATCTTAGTAGGTTTGAGCACTTACTTCTGACACTCCTTGCTGAAAGGTCTACTGGGATCACTGGGTCTCAAGCAGAAATTAGGTCCTGAAGTGGAAACTAATATTGTCCTACCGTTGGGCAGGTTATATATATTATCAGGGAACTGAGAGCCTGAAACCATGCTCTCTTCATCCATTTCATCTCTCCATACATCTCAACCTGTACACATAATAGTTTCAAACTTAAAAGCATAACTCCTCCCACTACCAATACAATTGTGGCATACTACGACTCAAACACACATTTAAGCCTTAATAAAATATAATGTTGATAAAAATATCACCCTTCCTTGGAAAAGGGGAGAGATTTCTTCTTGGAGCAGTGCAGAGCACTACACCAAGCATGATTAGAAAAAATGATGGTAAGTACAATTAACATTCATGTCTCAAAACAGTTCAGACTAGACCAGTTAACTCATCTGGATGACAAACAGATAACAGTAAGATGTAACAAGGTGTTTCAAGAAAGAAAGATCAAGACAGACTGATAAATGTGACAGCATATTGTTAACTAACTGCCCATACATACTTTTTGAAAAGTACATCCTATATACTCTTTAGATTATAGTGTAAAGTCAATGCACTTTCCCCAGGCTGACATTACAGTTCTTGCTAAATAAGTATGCTATTTTGTTAGTTTTATGAGCATGAAGGAGTAAGCCTTAAATAATTTTTTGAAGTTATTACCTACAGTACAAGTATGCATACACATACACACGCACATTATAATAGATATATACATGCATACATACACATTTATACACACATATCCATCCATCCACCCACAGTCCCTTTTTCCCAATGTTACATATGGGATCGAGGTGTCGCTTCAACAGTGACAATCATCTAGAGCCAAGGTTTACACCTCCAGGTGGCTAGCCCATATATACATGTATTACATGTGTGTGTGGTTGTGTGATGCCTATGCATACCCTACACTAACTCAGTCTACAGTCCATACTTGTTGAATGAACAGTCACATATAAAAACATTCTTCTGTTTTCCTGATTTGTTGATCCTTAAACATTCCAAATTATAGTTAATCATGCCCAAGATTGCTGCACCTTCTGCCATAGAAAATATCTGCAAACCCTCAGCAATCTCAGAAAGTGTTATTTCCTAAAATATTTGACTGCTCCAAATACAAACAATCTCTGAAGCATAACCTGATTACTTTGTATGGCATAATACAGTTTTGGTGAGAATCTACACCCAACCCTAATACACTTTCATACTTTGTTGTAGTTTGGTTGCTTAGTTTACATATAATACACACACATACATACGTATACATATATATATATATATATATATATATATATATATATATATATATATATATATATATATATATATATATATATATATATATTTCATAACAGCAAAAAATATATCCACAGGCTCCCAGATGGATGAACAAATGGTTTAATGCAACAAGAGTAAAATAAAGCTTCAGTAAGTGCTTTCGTCTTCTAGCTCCTTTTACAAAAACTTCTTCAGACTGAAGTAAAAAACAGAAGTCACACTAAAGTATCTTAAAAAACCATAACCTGACCTTGCTAAAAACACATGTTCCTAGTGTTTTAACCCTTTCCTTTTCAAATAGCTGACAAATTCTTCTCTATTATTTACTCCTGGTGAAAAGCAAGCATTTAGCCTCACTTGCCAGCAGTATTCTAACCACTCTAATTCCCCTTGTCTATATTAATAATATTTGCTTCAGTAGATACCGTATCCAATACTACAAATTTGAAATCTACCTTACATTTATTTGTTTTATTGTGTTTACATAATGCATTCCTCCCATCACCTGACTGGATGGCATATTTATGCTCATATATCCTTCTGTTTAATTCTCGGGTGCTTCTTCCAACATAATAGGATTTGCATTGACTACAAAACATAAATAAACAACATTTTTCGACTTACAACTAAATTGTCCTGGAATTTTAACTTTTATCCCCCCTATTTCTATTTCATTTCCTTCAGTAAAACTGTAAGTGCACATATTACAATTATAACATTTAATCATCCCATATTTTCTGTTATTTCTTTCATTTGGCTTATTAAGTTTTCCCAGAAAATCATTTTTAAAGTTTTTTTCCTTTTCTTTGTACAAACAGATGATTATCCCCTACTTTTCTAAACACATCAGCCTGTGGATATATTTTTGCTGTTTCTGACTGTTTCTACTAAGTGGCTGCTACTTGTGAATATACATATATAATGTAATAGAAATATACGGATGCGTATATATCACACATATAATAGTACATATATATAATTTACATATGCATATAATACACACATATACATATATATATTATATCCATCCATCCATTCATCCTCAACCCCTTTTCCCATTTTGTACATGGGGTCAGGGTGTCACTTCTACAGTGACAATCATCTTGAGCCAAGGTTTACACCGCCAGGTGGCTAGCCCATATGTATGTGTACATATTTATATATTTATTTATTTATTTCAGATTTGTTAACCCAGTTAGTCCAACAAAGTTTGCAAACAAACCCATTTTTCAGTGGAGACCCAAGGAGAAAAGCCCCAGCAAACATAAGTAAAGATACAGTGACAATATACAAATATTAAACAACAATCACAATACAAAATAATTGTGAAAAAGAACAGGTTACTAACTATTGGCATTGTACTGATAGTAAGCAACCCATCTTCAGTGGAGACCCAAGGGGAAAGAGCCCCAGCAAACATAAGCAAATATAAACATACAGGACAAAAACTATTAAAAATAACAATGCAAATACGAAATTAATAATAAAGAGAAAAACAAAAGAAAAAATTATGAACATTAAGGGTTGCAGTGGTCTAAATTTACTGCATATAAGAGTAAAAACAAAAGGCTGATCGTTGTTCAAAAGAAGTAAGATGTATAGACATTGGTAGGAAGTGGGGGGAAAAGATAAATAGTGTGGAGAATGGGAGGGGGAGAGAAAGGAGGGGGCTACAGTAGCAGAGCTGAGAGTTTAGGAGGTTAGTTTAAGCAGAAGTTACTAACAGAGAAAGAAAGTTAGGAGATGCAACAGGTTATACAGTAGGACAGACTAAGACTACGTGTGGTCAAGGCAATGGCATAATTTCAAGTTAAAACAGGGAAAGGAGAGGTTGGATCTAATATGGAGAAGGAGCTTGTTCCAATTTAGTGAGATAGAGTGTTTGTAAAGTAGTTTGCCAATATTCCTTCTGGGTTTATAAACTGAGAGAAGATGCTGATCAGCACTCCAGAGAAGACGGTGGGGGAGAGTAGAGAGTAACATGGGAGGCAAGAGCAGGACAGACAGATAGGTTGCTGAGTATGGAAAAGGTAGTGTGGAGTTGCGATTGTAGGAAAAGGTGCAGAAATTCTAGCCACTGAAGTTTGTTTAGTGAGAGGCAGTGATGTGAAGAGAGTGGTTGGTTTAGAATAAATCTGGCAATTTTTTTGTATGTTTGTTACAGTTTCTGCAATGAGGTAGTTTGGATATTGGTAAAGATGGGGGAAGCATATAGATGACTAGGTAAGAGCAATGCCTGCACAAGAGTGTGTTTAGTGGCAGTAGTGAGGAATTTTTTGTTCCTATAAAGTATTCCAAATTTTTGGTGTTTTTTTTGATGGCATGTTGTATGTGCAAGTCAAATATTAGTCGGTCATTAATTATTACCCAAAGGAGTTTGGTGTGTGAGGCCGGGGAGATAGTGGTGCCATCTAGGGAGGAAAGAGAAAAGTTGGATTTAAGGTGAGAGAGTGTCTGAGGTAGGACGAGAAGGGGTTCAGTTTTCTTCAGGTTAAGGATTACTTGATTACTTCTGAACCATTTTTCAACAGAGATAAAGGAATTCTGCATGCGGTGGTGCTGCAGTAGCGTTGTCGCCTCACAGTAAGACGTTTCCTGTTTGATTCTCAGCTAGAGCGTCTTCTGTATGGAGACATGCGTGAATGGGCGTACCTTCGTTGAAGGTTGTGAGTCAGGGCCGGCAACTCGGCACATAAAAGTGTGCTGCCAATCATTAGCGGACCGGAGTTCCGCTGTGGCAACCCCTAACCGGGAAAAGCCGAAAGACACAACAACATAAAGGAATTCTGTGTTAAGTGTGTGTAGTTCTGAGATAGTATTGGAGATAGATAAGAGAGTAGAGTCGTCTGTATATTGTATTACAGATGAGAGACTGCGGGATGAATGTAGGTTGTTGGTAAAAATGATCGAAAGGACTAGTCCAAGTATGGAGCCTTGAGGTGCTCCTGTTTGAACAGCAAGGAAGGGTGAGAAAGCCTGCTGCCATCTAACAGCTTGTTTTCTGCAGGTAAGGTAGGACTGAAACCAGCCAAGAGTAGAAGGAGAGAGGTTTAGGTCTCAGAGCTTGTTAAGAAGGATGGGATGAGACATAGTGTCAAAGGCGTTAAAGAGATCAAGGAATAGACAGGAGACAAGGAGGTTGTTTTCCCTAGCTTCTGCAACCTTTTGAGTAAAGGATAGTAAGGCAGTCAATGTACTGTGTTTTGGGCAGAAACCATATTATGAGGGGGTAAGGAGATTTTCATGAATGAGATAGGACAGTAGTTGAGAATGTATACATTTTTCAAGGATCTTAGAGAGTGGTGACAGAACAGGGATTAGTCTATAGTTAGAGGGTTCAACAGAGTTGCCACCTTTGTGCAGAGGAGTGGTATAGAAGGATTTCCATATTTCCGGTACGGTAGATTCCTGAATGGAGCGGTTGATTAAGCTAGATAGAGGATATGCAATAGTGTCAGCAGCAATTTTCAAAAATTGAGGGGGGAGTTTATCAGTAGATGGAGAGCATGGTTTTAGTTTAAGAAGCAGGGATTTGATATATTTAAAAGAAACAGGTCACAAGGTAAAAGGCTGAGAGACAGAGGAGCATAGAGGTTTATGGGAAGGTGAGGGTGACACAGAAGAGATGGGATGAGCAGAGTTACTAGAGGGTAGGAGTTTAGAGATGCTGTCTATGAAGTGTTTGTTGAGTAAGTCTGCAGTTTCAGAGGGAGAGTGATAGGGGAAAGGGTTAGGGATGGTAGGAGAACCAGTGTGGAGCAGGGAGTTGATAGCACTCCAGAATTTTTGGGGTCATTTGGGTGAGAGCTTAGAAATTTAGTGAAATATTGGTATTTATCCAAAATAATAAGTTATTTTTACACGATTTCTGAGTTGCTTATAACCTTGGAGAAAGGTGGGAGTTTTAGTGGTTTGCCATTTTTTTTCATACAGCATCTTTTTCATGCATCAAAGCATGAGTAGTTTTGGAGAGTCAGGGTGTCAAATTAGATTTGATTCTGAGTCTCCGAGTTGGAGCAAGAGAGTTTAGGACATCAAGGAAAATGTGGCTGAATTTAGTAACAGTATCATTGGGGGATAGAATTTTTAGGAAAGACCAGTTGATGGCAGAGAGTCTATAGTTAAAGGTTTCAGGGGAAAAAGTTAGCCAGTTTCCTACAATCTCTGTAGAAATGGGGCCGAGAGAGAGATGAGGAGAGTGCCTTACGATAGATATGGGAGAATGGTCACTAATAGAGTCAGGGAAGGTAGAAGGGTTACAATAGTTGTTTGGAGTGTTGGTCAAGATCCAATAAATTGTGGAACCAGTGGCATTTTTACTGCAGTGGGTAGGGGTAGTGATCAGATGTGAGAATCCATACAGGTTATGAAATGTTGGGGTGAGTTACCAATAAGGGAGTCCCAATCTATACTAACATCTCCAAGAATGATGATTTCATAGGGGATGGAGGTGTTTATCCAGGAGCGTATGTGTTCAAGGATAGGGATGTTTTTACCTAGGGGGATATAGATAGAGGCAATAGCAAACTTCCTATAGTTATTGATGTGGCAGTCTAGGAGCAGTAGTTCAGCAGGGTAGAAACTAGGCAGGGTCATGTCTATAGGTGTTATCATCAGTGAAATAGAGTATAGGATAGCTACACCACCACCATTTTTGGGTGTTCTATCAGACCTACAGATATTGTATTGATGTGGGAGAAATTCAAAGGAATTCATATGTGGTTTTACCCAGCTTTCCGATAGGGCCATG